>NC_141616.1:5946901-6231901 GCF_047967505.1 Dipteris shenzhenensis
TTAATTTGAATTATATTTCATAAATAATTATTTTTAAAAGAAAATATAAATTGACTTTTTGTTTTAAAATATTATAATGTAGTTTTATTTTTATTGAAAAAATTAATTTTAGTTTTATTAAAGTCACAACAATGTTAAGAAGCTTGATTTGATTTGCACTTTTTGAAACTTTTCAAGATATTCAATGTTTGGAAAATAAAAATTACAATAAGTTATAACTTAAAGTTAAATTAAAAGTATTAATATAACATTTATATTTATTAACATATTTTAAAAATTTTAAAAATAATTGAGAATTAAAAAATTATCTTTAAAAAATGGAAGAATATTAGTGAATCATAAACTAAGGAGTACATACAATTCTAAAACTAACTTAAAAATTAGTGAATGAATTTGTAAGCTTAGTGTTAGAAAATATGCATCAGTGTGCTTTTATCTTGTGTGTGCATCTTTGATGGGTATGATACCTTGATGAGGCCTTAAAGTTTCTTATTTTGAGGCCTCTACAAAGTATCATACCCATAAGATATCATTTGCATAGTATTTCCTTGTTTCGCTTATGCATCATGCATGAGTGTAGAAACATTTGCATCGGTGTGCTTCTAGCCAATGTGCTTGTATCCAATGGTTATGACACTTTGTTTAGGACTTAAAATAAATAGATTTAAATTCTTTACAAAGTACCATACCATCGAATATCATTTTCATGGTTTGGAATGGACATTATTGAATCATTTTTTCTTAGCATGCATCATACTTGGGTGTTGAAAAATATGCTTGATTGTGGTTCTAGGGTATATGCTTGGATCCGATGGATATGATACTTTGCAAAAGCTTTAAAATCACTTACTTTAAGGCCTCTATAAAGTATTATACCCATAAGGTATCATTGGCATGGTTTGAAATGCATATTTCCTTATTTCTTATCATGCATCATGCATGAGTGTTGAAAAATATGCATTGGTGTTCTTTTGGCCTATTTGCTTATCCCCAATAGGTATGACACTTTGCATAGGTCTTAAACTTACTTATTTAAAGGCCTGTGCAAAGATCATACCCAGCAGATATCAATTTATAAGTGCAGAATGCATTTTACATATTTTTTACTGAACCCTAAACCCTAAGCCCTAAACCATGGACCTTAAACCATAAACCCTAGATCCTAGATAAACTCTAGACCGTAGATTTTGAACTCTTAACCTTATACACTAACCTATAAGCCCTAAGCCCTAAACCCTAGACCTTAGCCCCTAAAGCCTAAACCCTAGACCCTAGGCCCTAAACCGTAAACCCTAAGCCCTAGACCTTAGACCCTAAAAACTAGATTTTAGACTCTAAACTCTTAACCTTATAAACTAACCAATAAGCTCCAAACCCTAAACC
This sequence comes from Dipteris shenzhenensis, assembly GCF_047967505.1. NCBI lineage: Eukaryota > Viridiplantae > Streptophyta > Polypodiopsida > Gleicheniales > Dipteridaceae > Dipteris > Dipteris shenzhenensis. The sequence goes on from NC_141616.1 coordinate 5,948,285, forward strand.
CTAAACTCTAGACCCCAAGCCCTAAACACTAAACCCTAAACCTTAGACCTTAGCCCGTACATTCTAGACCCTAAAATCTTAACCTTATACATTAACCTATAAGCCCTAAATCCCCAACCCTAAAATTTAAACCCTAGACTCATGACATTGGATGCTTGCCCTTATGTCCTAGACCCTAAAATGTAGATCTTAGACCCTAGAACCTAGACCCTAGGCCTTAGTCTCTAAACCTTAAACCTTAGACCATAGATCCTAAACCCTAACTAAACCCCATCAATAATTTATAATATATATTGATTTGTGCAATAGGTTGTGTGCACCCCCAACCTATTGCATGTGCAACAAGTTGAATGTACCTCCAACCACTTGCATGTGCAACAGGATGGGGGTGCATATAACCTATTGCACAAATCAAGAAAATTTGATGATTTGTAAAATAGGTTGTATGCAACCCCAACCTATTGCATGTGCAATTGCTGAGAGCCTTACAGGCCAAAAGATTACATTGAGCCATTGCTGAGTGGTTAGGAACCTCATTGAGCAAGAGGATATTTGTACAACTCAGTATTGCCGATTGTTGATACTCACAAAGGCCATCCCAGCTTGTTGTATTCGAATTTTTTGGGGAGTCAATGGAGGAGACGATGGAGAGGATGAAGACCATGCACATTGCACAAATGCAGGACTCATAATACGCCCCCCCTAACAAGACAAGAGAACTCTATTGTGAAAATCCTTAGCCCTTCATCAACATCTCCAGGAATCCATAGAGCATAGCCATATAGAGGCCAGAGGTGTGCATGCCATTCAAGGTGGTGACATGCAGAGGTGGGGGGAATCGATCGAGGGAACAAAGAGATTCCACAAGAGCGAGCATGAGTGGTCTATTTAAAAATTAACAATAGTTTATTTTGAGAGCCTCATGGAGCAAAAGTTGAACAAAAGAGATTACACTTATAAAAACTAAGTAATTGTTGAGACTTAGAGGCCAAAATATTACATCCAGTGAGCCAAAAGATCACTGAGAGCCTTAGACGCCAAGAGATTACATCCAACCATTGCTGAGTGGTTATGAGCCTCATTGAGCAAGACTCATGTTTGTAAAGCTCAATATTATCGATTGTTGACAGCAACAAGATATTTGTACAACTTAGTAGTGCCACCAGTTCATCTTGCTACAATCAATTTTTTTGGAGAGTCGATGGAGAGGCCGAAGACCGTGCACATTGCACAAATGCAGGACTCCAAATACGGGCCCCCCAACAAGATGAGAGTACTCTATTGTGAAAATCCTTAGCCCTTTGCCAACGTCTCCAAGGAATCCATAGAGCGCAACCATATAGAGGTTAGAGGTGTGCATGCCACTCAAGGTGGTGACATGCAGATGTGGGGGGAATTGATCAAGGTAATGAAGAGATTCCACAAGAGTGAGCATTCAAGTCCTAACGAGTGCAACAAAATGACCTTATACAAGAAGGCAGACAAGATTGGAATCACATTGCATTGAGGGGTGATATTAGTAATAGGCATGGTGAAAAGAGTGGGTAGTGGAGTGGATGAGCAAGGGAGCAGATGAGTAGGGGAGCAAATGAGTGGATGAGAGTTGGAGGAGGGAGCATGGAGCAAAGTAGAGTAGGGGTCGAAGAGAGTTGGAGGAGGCACGTGGAGCAAAGTAGCAGAGTGGCTTTAGTCCTCAAGGCTTTGCACTAAAGTGTAGAAGACCATGTGACTGCTTCGTCCTTGCGGCCAATGGACACAAAATCATAGTCATTTATAGAGACATGCACTCGCTCCAAGTACTTAGATACAAATTTGATAAAACTTGTGAGCCTATGGATTTACTGGATCCAAAGATGCAAGGTATGCTTGATTTGCCTCCTTTAAGGTGTAGCCAAGTTACAATCACTGAACTGTCTCCAAACATCGTGCATTTTCACAAAACACAATTTAAGGCACCAAGGATGGCAATACAAGAGTTAGCCATAGTTGAAGAAATGCTAGCTGGGGAAGCTTGCCCCAGAGCAAGAAAGGTATGGAAATTTGTGCAACTAAGGGTAGGGGAACTAATAAACTAGAGGTCTATTCTATTGGGAGATGCACTCAAACTTCCTTATGCTACATGGGCACACATTAGGGCACATGCATTATGGTTTTTTTGGATTTCTAGAAATGCTTATCAATTCAATGAAGAGCTCATGCATCCTGATCATATCTTTTTTAATTGGTATGAAATATATTTTCCTACTAAGTGAACACTATTTGCTACGATCCAGGCCAAATTCTTGTTGGACCAAGAGTTTCATAACTATAATGATCAGGTCTCACAACTACAGGAAGAGCTTGAAGACCACATTAGGGATGTAGGGAGGTGTACCAATTCTAGGGTTGACCTACAAGCATAGCTCCTACCATCTATGTTCCCTGTTAAAGAAGAACCCTCTCTTTAAAGACCCCTCTTTGGCACAATCATCCTCTGTCACACTATTCCTCTATTACCAGGTCAACTATAGCAAGTTTTGTTTACCATGTCAACTGTAGCCTTTTTTGTTACCACGTCAACTACAACAAGTTTTGTTACTAGGTCAATTGCAGCCTTTTTTGTTACCAGGTCAACTGCAGTAGGTTTTGCTTTTTCTATGTTGACAAGGAGGCATCCTAGTCTCATGCAATCAACTTTCACTGCCAACAAATAGAGCAGCACATGATAAAACACTATTGATTATATCAGTGAATTTGAGCTTTGGATCCTCTCCTCTATGGCTACTAGATCTTTTGTTTCTCTTCTTTGAGCAATGGATTTTTTGTATGCATGCTAGATATTCCTCTTTAGAGGAGAACACTTTGTCCACTTTGGACTTCATTGTACAAATCATATGATTATAATAAAATCAACTATTTCTTTGCCCAAAATTTTTTATCAAGCTAGTATTTTAAGTTTCATAATATCAATAGAACATATTACAATTTATTTATTTATTTTTAAAATTTGAAGAAAAAGTTGTAAATCTTGGCAAAACTTTCAATTTTTTCCAATAATAGTTTCAATTGTGGTGAATGTTTCAATCCTTATTTTAATTAGGGCATACAAACTTTCAATTTTGATATAAAAGTTTCACAAACTAAGAGGAAAAAATCATCCATGCTACTGATGTAGTAAGGAAACCCTATCTTGTGGGGTTGAATGCTCATATGATGCCTAGGTTTTTGAGGTGACCAAAGTGTTTTAGGAAATATATTTGATGATGTGAGTAGAGAGACAAAATGGGACTACAAAACTATATCATAGTCACAATCATTGCATTCAGTTTTGGGGTTTCCTATCGTGATGACACAGCTCTAAGAGCTAGGGAAAATTATCATGCTTTTGCGTACTTGTATGTAAAAAATTTGGAGGAGATGTACCAATCAATCACATGTATCCACTTGGAATTACTAACAGATGATAGTCTTGAGAATGATTTTGACATGGATGCCATTGATGATGTGACATATGAGGGGCATTGTGACACACTTAGTGAAGCCTTGCTAGTTGGAGATAATTTTGTAGTTAGTGCAGAAAAGGACAATGCAGATTGACTTTTACATTATCAAGTGCACAAAAGAGAGAAATTATCATGAGATTTGTTAAGGATGGCTGGGAAAACATCATTGCTCGAAGCTCCTTCATAGTAGTGAAAGGACTCTTTTATGCAAGGAAGCATGAGAAAACCTATGAATTGTTGCATACCAAACTTGAGATGTTTATATACTCACATCTAGTTCAGGCCATCAAGTTCCCAATGGTCCAACACATAAGCAACAAGACCTTACTCAGCTTCTCTCTTGAGGTACATGAGTGTATGTATAATAGCATGCATTACAAGTTTAGAGCAAGACTACACTTGACTCCATCCATTCTTGAATCATGGATCAAGGGATACATTGACAAGAACTAAAGGACTATGAGCCATATCGACATAACTAATGGATTGTGAGCTACTGTAGAGTGCAAGCTATAGGGTTGCATAATATATGACTATGAGACTAATTGAGAGGTAGAGGTTTAATGGGGCAACAAGCTAGGCCCCTTCAGTGAGCATTTTTTTAAGATCATATTTTAGTACTTCTAATTTAGATGCAATGATATGAAGAAACATATTGTATAATTTGAAAATGTCCATCAAACTATAAATTTGAATTGACTGAAGTAGTCATAACATAAAGAACCATTGTATCCAATGATGGATAAATGCAAAGACAATTTATTACTTTAAAACTGAAGTTATAGGAAAGCCAAATGTATATTCAGCCCCTAAAGAAGACTCATGTAATATACATCCAAGTTTCCATCTTCTACGTTTCAAAATGCGACGACCATCATATCTAAGGATGGACAACTGCAAAGACAATTTATTAGTTAAAACTCAAGCTATATAAAAAAGCCGAATGTATTAGAGGAGTGGTCAACCCCTAAAAAAGTACTGGGTCATATATACTCTTATACATTTCAAATTGGTTTCACTTAGAATTGAAAAGTGATTTTGGGGTTGAGTCACGAAGCATAAAAAATAATTGGGTGAATACAAAAATATAGTTGAGATTCCAAGAGATCAAGATTGAGATCTCTTACATTTAGTCATAACTTGTGATGTATGTAAGGCTTCTAGGACATAGGCTTGACACAAATGCTAGTCAGAGCCTTCAACAAGATACTTTTCAAACTGTGGGTTCTTATAATTTTGAAGGCCTTTCCAAAGTTCCTCCTGAAAGCGATCCATCTTGTGAGTAAAAATCTTAGGTCAAAATTGTGGAACACAAAGTTTCTCCTCCAAGTGATCCACCCTATAAATTACAATATTGAGTCACCGAGGAACCCATTTCAAAAGGGATTCATCTTCCACAAGACAACAATAAGAAGAAATATTGTTGCTTTTGGAAATTTCCATGATAGCACACAATTGCACATAATCTTACCTTTATACTGGTATTCTTGCACTACCAGTGGAACCTCACTATGGAACCGATTTCTTGCAAGGAACTTACTACAAGCAGTATGTCACATTGCATTCTACTATGTAAGTATATTTCTACATAGGTATCTTACTATGTAGGTATCTTGCTGAAGTAGTATTGGCAGAAAAGAAATTTCCTCCATAAGACCTCATAGCTAGTGTTAAACTTTTCCATACCAATGCACATTCATACAATCATACCAGTTTTCTAGTAATACCATTGTAGCATTGGTAAGTAACTATTTTTCATAATGAATGAATGAAAGAAATGTAATATGTTGCAAACTATGACCTGAGTGATCTACTGCCATGATAATATCAGTATTAAAGTAAAAATTCCACATGAAATACAGTTGGGGTATAGCAGTACACCAAAGAATGAAAGAAGCATGTACATTGTGAAGACCTGAGGTTAGTCAAGGAGGTGCATAGGGTGCTGGATGTAAGATTTTCTTTCGACTTGCTTTTGCCAAACATATTTTTTATTGGGTGACACACAGGTATGAGCATCCTAAAAGGAGAAAACACCTCTTTAACCTCATCACTAAATTGACCCAACTAGACGAGGTTGTTGTTCACATGTGACAATGACAATATAACATATTTTGCATGTTCCAAACAAGATTTAGCTGCATTAAAATTCCTTGTGTGTATGTTTATCATTCTTGACATGGAAAAAATGTTTGTTTGAGATGTTTCTATTGTGGTACCATTCATTAGCATAATATAGGTTGGTCCTTTTGAAAAAAGCCTCCTAACAGCTTCTAGGCACCTTTACTGTAGTAAGTGTATTGCATATGTTTGCTACTAAACCTCCATGAGCATCCTCAAATCTCTACTGTAATATACAAAGGAATCCCCTCATTGAAGGATGTTGAACAATTACATGAAATACAGATGCCCTTGTACCCACATCCAGACCCTACATACACTGATTAAAACGATGAACAACCTCGTTCTTTGTCACTTCTCTTCATTGGCTCCTTCTTGTGGGCTCTCATCTTGTGATTTTATCACCTTGAGACTGGCATTATAACGTTACTTACTCTTTCTCTCTACATGATAATACTTTATAACATTACATCTAATCTTGGCACATAGCTCAGATTCATGTGGGCAGCTAGGTACAAAACATGTACAGATATTGTTTTGTTCTTGTATTGCAACTACATATTGTCCTTGGTTTCTTTCTTCTGAAGGCGCTGAAAGTTTCATGCTTTGCAATACAAACCGGTGAAAGAATAAAGAGAGACAAAGAGAGAGGAAGAGTGAGAAATGCTAAAGTTGGAGCGGATAAAACACAAAGAAATATTGGAAAAACACATGCAAGGGGGGGGGGGGGGAGAGAGATAGATAGATAGATAGATAGAGAGAGAGAGAGAGACAGAGAGAGAGAGAGAGAGAGAGGGGGGGGGGTGGGGGGAGAGACTAACTGACCGATGGTATTTTCTTGCACAAAGAGACTAAGACATGAGTAGGAGTCTACTAAGAGAGTTACACAGAGTGAGAGAGAGAGAGAGAGAGAGAGAGAGAGAGAGAGAGAGAGAGAGAGAGAGAGAGAGAGAGAGAGAGAGAGAGAGAGAGAGAGAGAGAGGCCTATGCAACTGTGCCTTGCCCACACTGCACATTGAGTGCCAGTCAATGGCACATTGTTACGTGACATTTCAATTCAAATGGAGTTCAAATATTTCTTCATTTCCCACATAAACCATTTTCCCTACCATTGTGTAGAACATAGTTTTTTTCCACCTTACAATGCATGTACCCATAATAATGCTACAGAAATTCTATCAAATGTAGTACTTAGATATAGGCCCAAAAATGGAGTCTAGTGCAATGAAGATGTGATCACATTGTGTGTAGAGTAGTAGCAAAGTTCCATTTTTAATATCTTGAGATTGAAAGATAGTGTTATGAATCTAAAAGGATGAGGATAGACAAAATCCTCCCTAGGAAAGATATGATCATATTGCAAAATCTATATCTAGAGAGAGATAGACTAAAACTAAGCCTAGATGTTTTGAGGTACCCTACAAAAATTGTGGATACTGCTATCAAATAGGCCTCCTACAAAAGATCTCCCACCTTTGAGGTCCTTACAAAGAGTATAGAGACTCCTACCAAAGAGTTCTCCTTCAAAAGAGTTCCCACCCTTGAGTCAACTACAAAAAGTGTAGAGACTACTACCCAAGAGGCCTCCTACAAAAGAGGTCCCACCAAGAAGTCCCCTACAAATTGTGTAGAGATGCAAGAGTTCCCTTACAAAATATGTAGAGACCATTTTGCCACTTCTCTATGTCATGTAGGGTGTGTAGAGTTTTAAGGCTTTCGGGCACCTTTAGATATATCGGTGTCATCATCATTGTAGTATATGTGTAGCCTATGTGTAGCTTAGGATCTTGTGTCATATCTCGATAAGAGATATAGGGTCAAGCATGTAAACTAGACATTGTGCATGCTTGCAGGAAGAGACCATTAAATAACATGGGTGGGGGAATGACGGCTTTTTCCTCCATGGGGGGTTTAAGGTTTAGAAGGATTTTCAAGGTTTAGAAGGAGGTTCATGGTTAGAAGGAGCATTCAGGGTTTGGAATAGAGTACTTGGTGGAGAACTTATCTCTCTAAAAGATCTTGGAGATCAAGGGTTGAGGAACTAATATAGGATTAGGAGAAGCATAGGAGTGGGAGAGAAAGAATGTGTAATAGTAAAGGGGTTGGGGGGGATAGAGGAGGAGAGAGGGAGGAGGAGTTGCAAGGTTTGAGGAGGGGGGAGTAGGATACAAGGGTAGGGAATGCTATTAGATGTGAGTGTGCAAGGGAGCATGGAAACTTGGAGACAATTGCATGGAAAACCAAAGTAGAACTGAACACAATTCTCCCAAAGAGTGTGGGATTCATTCCATCATGACATATATATATAAGTTGGAGATATTCTCTCTCTATATGTAGGAATTGTAGGACTTTGTCTCTATATATGTAGGACATGCATGTAGGAATCGCATATAGGATCCGCATGTGGGATGCACATGTATGAATCGCATGTAGAGGACATGTGGATTTCTTTCTCCTCTAGCATGAGACACAAACTCTTGGAAGTCCCCCTTATGTTATGTTGTAGGGAGTGGTCAAGATATGGAATCCGCATGCATAAGAGGAATGATTCGAGGCATTGCATCTTTAATCCACATTCTCTCTTGCTTGTCTTGGTTAAAGTGAAGCTTTGTTACTACTCTAAACGCACACATTTTGTGTTGCTTGCTCTTCTTGTTCTGAGTCATCTCTCTTCAAGTCTCCCAATCAGTCTTCTAACCTTTGCACTATCTATCTTTGGGCCTTTACATCCCTTCACCTAATGGCTTTCAAAAATATCTTGGTCCTTTCTATGGCTCGAATCCATTTTTCCATGTTATGAATGCTCCTCCCAAGGCCTTGAACCAAGAGATTGTCTTTTTTCCTTCTCGTCTGTACATTACATTAAAATCATCTTCTGGTCCAAAAAGGGTAGAGAAAGAAATGATTTTCATGCACATAGCATCAATTCATGAGATACACTTTAGAGACATAGAACGTGTCGGGTCTTACTAGCTTTACGTTTTGAGTTTGAGTTTGAGCTTTTAGCCTCTTAGCTTACCATTGCACTCAGCAAGGGCAATAGCAAGCCCTTTGCCTCAGCCCCCTCCCTATGTGTGTATGCGTTTTTATTGATTTTAGATTGGATCTTCTCCCTATTGAGCTTGAGATAGTGAGAAATTCTAGATACACCACATATCATAGGGTATGCTGACACTTACTAGATATTGGAGTAGTACATGACTTGATACTCTAGTATGCACACTAGAGGAGGATTTCCTATGCACTTGCCCACTCTATTATGAGATCTGAGTATGATACCATCGTCTCTTTCAGGAGGGGCTTGGCCACTCTCAAGACTAATCCACTTTCATGACCAAGTTGGGGTTATTTTGACTATTAGTCCACATAAAGGAGGTGCCTTTCGACACATGAACTAATTATGTAGTCTCTTCTCCTTCCCATTCTCTACCAATGGTCACTGCTTGACTCAACCCTATTGAATCTCCCATAACAATGGTCTAGGCACAAAAGGGCCACTTGTCCCAAATAATTCTCCTATATCTAACATAATTGGGAGCATAAATTGAGAAAATCAAGGAATATAATGTCTCATGGTGGCAAAACTCCACTCCAATACCACTCATTCCAAATTTAGTAGGCTACAGATGTAGAAACCTCCCAAGCTTTCCCATCACCCCCACAGGAGCCCCTCCTCTACCTCATCTTGCTTTGTAGTAGGTCCATTTTATTTTACTCTCTATCTATTTTAACTACCACCTCAACTTGTTAGTGCTCACTTTTAGCTCCTACAGAACAAGAAAATATGACTTTGCTTCCAATCCCTTTAAACATCTTCTCAGCAGAACTGGCTTAAACTCATTTGTTAACCCCCAAACATGTATACTAAAGAAAGAAAATTTATCCTTTGTGTTGCCTTGCATCATATCTATGTGTTTTTTTCTTCTTTTTCTTGAAATTAGCTAGGACTTACTTCATAGAGAGAAGAACCCCCTCTTGATATCCTCCTCTTGTCCTAGGCTTCTGCCACATTTGGTCCCGTTTGTGTTTCTTTTGTACTACTAGTCTTCTATTGTGCTTCTTTCCTCTCTACCTACATCATCTTAACCACCATGAAGGATGGGCTTTCAGCCTCAGTAGTAACCTTATCTGCATTAAGCAGCTACTCCTCAAAGGTTTACATGTTGGGTACAACTTCTTCTTTGTCTAAATCAATCAAATCCAAAAATTTTGCTCTTACTAGTGTCTATAGCCTCATCTTTGTCTTTCCTATCTATCACCTTCTCTATCCCTGGTTTCCTAGATCTTCTCAGTCTTGTCTTGTGCAGCCAATGGTATCACCTCCTCCTTATTTTCCTTCCCTGGTTTCCTTCTTTTCCTTCGCTATGCTATCAAACCCGCTTTGGGAGAGGACTTGAAGTTTTGTGTTGCTCTAGTACTGAGGATCTCCTAGGAGGATTGTTTTCAACATCTCTTGCATATGTGGAATCATTTAACAACTCACACATGGTATTCTTTCTCGCCCCAATCAGCGTGGTTGAATGCAGTCCCCCTCCACATCATTTGGATCCTCCTCTAACTTTCAAAGAAAAAGGTGGCTGAGTTCTATATTTACCTTTGGCTCCTTTTTGATGCCAGCCATCAGCCATTTCCGAAGCCTTGAGTCACTTTCTGATCTACTTTTGCAAGACCATTGAACTCAGCTAAAAATATTATGATAGCATGAACCTCTTGTGTTCCTTTTGTTAAGTCTTTTTCTTTGAGGTGCACGGTGAATCCAATGAAGGAGAGAAAGGTCTTGGCATGTTCTTGTCCTCCTCTTCCCAACCTAACATTTCAATGTCAATCTCATCTGTCTCTTTCAACTTTACATGAGTGCCTAAGTTAGTAGATCTATTTGCATGTTGCATGTTGACATCACTCTTGTCAAGCAAAGTATCATTTGCCACTCGATTTCTATCAAGAATAGCAGTAGAGGTGGTGTCGTAACCCTATCTTCTTCTCCATCATTAGTTGAGGCCATCTCTTGAGCTAGGTTCCAAAATATCTTCAATCAAATATCCTGATCTTTGAGTACTAGATACATAACTACAACATATATGGGGCAAATATTGGAATAGTGGGCTAGTGAAATCAGGAAGTGACTATCAAAAGAAATGCAAGAATTAGCAAATTAGCACAATAAAGTTGTGTGACTGGGAACATTTTGTTGAAAGAAATACTATAGCCTTGGCCCTTTTAGGAGAATAAATTAAATCTATTTTTAATGAGGATGCAATGGATATCTCAAGGACATCTATATCAGACATTGATCTCTCAAAATTATAGGATAAGCTATTAGACTATATGCATTATATCTAGGCTCAAAAGTCCAGGCCACGCTATTGCATCTTCAAAATCAACCTATAGATGTGGACGATCAACAATAGAAAATGTTTCCAAATTTTTACTTTAGAGGAAGGTAGAAGAATTACCAATTAAGTGTACATATGGAAATCTAAGGTGCTCTAGCTGAAAACTCAGAGCAAACCATTTCTTTACTAGAGAAGAGTTCACAACAAACAACATATAGATGAACTTAAAATGTCCTTAGTCAGAGATTCATTTCCCCTCCTAAATCAGTTATGTTATATTCTTTTTCCTTTTAATGATCATCACAATATTCCACATGTGAGAAATGAAACAGATATGTGTGAATTTAAAGAGCCACAGTGTGCTATTGTCAAGGTTGTAACAGAAAGCTTGGTAATGGCTTCCACAGCCACAGTTACAAAAAACCTAAAGAATTTGGGAAAATCAGTAGAAACTAAAGTAGAGACTACACATGAAGTAAAAAAATCATTGAATGTCTTGATTCAGGAAAGAGTTAATGATAGTGTAATTACCCTACCTGTAGATGATTGACACATTGCTGATACAGTGCAAAAACTAGTAGAAACAATTGAATTGGTAGATTACATGGATGTGATGTCAAGACTGAGGAATTTTCTAAGGCCAATGACATTTTAGAAAGAGATGAATTTGCAGTAGTGCAATTTGTTAGTGAAACCGCAAACAAAGAACCTGACCAATAGTCTATGATTCAATGATAATCATGTTTTAGTATTATAAATTAGTTTTACTTTTTGGATATATGTTTGTATAAGTCTGGCACATCTTGGGTAAGTAGTTTCTACTTAGGGATGTAGATGATAGCTGTGTATGGGACTTATTAATATCTTGATACTACACCAAGCTCTGTTAAAAATCAACCACATAGTCTTCAACTGGGGAGATGTTGCACCAAAAGAAGGGTCAAATATATTTCAATAGTATGAAATGAAACTTTTGATGGTACCTTTAGGTCCAACAATTTTAGCCAAATATCTATCCATCAGGTGTGAGGTGTTAACTAGATATAGAATGACCCCTAGTTATATTTAAAATATGGTTACATTAGATACCAGTTCAAGATGTGAATAGTCATCAATAGAGCATTGTACCTTTTAAAATCTATCTTTCAGTTTGAATCCACAGTTGGTGCAAGATAAGTTGTATCATGAACTAGATCTTTTGAACTCAAAATATAGATGATGGCTTATTATTACTGGTTATTGTGTGCAATTTGCCTTTTGCATATATATGTTTTTGACTATTTAAGTAATGCTGTGAGAGTTGATGTTTCATAATGAGAGAGAGAGAGAGAGAGAGAGAGAGAGAGAGAGAGAGAGAGAGAGAGAGAGAGAGAGAGAGAGAGAGAGAGAGAGAGAGAGATGCATTCTATAATTCCTAGTTGAATGCGTTTAGACATGTCAGAAAGAGTGAATATGCATATCTAATCCTTGCAATGCAACCTAATCTCTTCCAACCATAGTAGGATGAAGTTAGTCCAAATGGCAAAACCTTCTAAAAATGTATGTATGTATGTTTGCATCGATGCATGTGTGTGTGTGTGTACATACATATGTATGTATGTATTGCTTGAACCTCTTGGACCTCATGCTTTGATACTAAATGCATCTATAATGAATGCATCAGGAGAGGCCATTCTTGACTATCAATGTTAGCAAGAGAAACCAGATGGATGCTTCCATATAAAAATTATCTAAGTTACTTGGAAGCATGCATTAGAGAAATAAATCCTATACTTTGTTAAAGGGATAGGATTCTACTCTAAGAGTCTTAACTTCCCAATGTCATAATGGAAAGCTTGAAGTGTTCTTGTGAGACTCTCTAAGGGCTAGCTTTTGAGTTTAGTAGAAGGAAATATACCTACATAGTAACCAAGCAATAAGTATATGTCAATACACCAAGCTCTCTCTCTCTCTCTCTCTCTCTCTCTCTCTCTCTCTCTATGGCTTGTGAACCATGAGGGTTTTTTATGTATCAAGGCGACAATGTGATTGCCAACATATCACATTTGGGATTGTAGAGTAGAAAAGTCAGTCTTGGAGACAAGATCACCTCAGCCTGATGTTCTCGAAAGATGGTGGGCTTTGATAGTCTCGATCGTGGATAAAATGCATATTCATTTGAATTGGGTATACTAATGTTCTTGGCATGGTAATGCAATATATACAAAAGAATGAATGTCTGAAAATGTCCAAGAAAATAACCCCATAACCCAACATACACATTTACAACTCTGACTTTAGAGACATCAACATGCAGAAGTAAAAGCTAGTGCTAAAATGGCACCAACACATTTAACAAGTTAAGAAGGCATGATCCAAATAGTGACACGGGAAGACACCAAGGTCAAAATCCCAAAGGATGGAGATCCCATGATTTCTAGCATTCTTGGAGAAAACGAAGCTAATCCAACAAGAATTAATCTCTGACTACCATTCGACCTACTTCAAACAAATGAAGGGGACGTAGATGAATTGCAGTAGATATTTTGGACCTTGAAGACCTTAGGGATGAAGCAACAATAGATTTTTAACAAGCAATAGAAGACATAGTAGTAGACAAGAATGACAGAGAAGAAGACTCGAAGAAGAATCGGATGAAGATTTTGAAGAAAAATAAGAATACACATATGAAGATTTTGGAGCAAGACAACACTTTAATTCAGACAAAAGATCCAAAGAAAAAGAAGAAGATTTGGACAAAAGATCCGAAGAAAAAGAAGCAATTTTGACCAAGGGATCTGAAGATAGAGAAACAAATTCAGACGAAAGATCCAAGGAAGAAAGCAAATCAAATCCGAATGCAGAATCCGACCAAGACAAAGAGAATCAAGCTTTTCATACTTGACCAAATAGGACAAGGAGTCTAAATACTAATTCACTACCATCATCACCTGTTAGTCCACAAACATAGGCTGAATACACAATTCCACCTGATGGCACACCCATAGGTAGTGAGTTTGAAGTGCAAATTTTTGGAGTTTCATGGTAAGGATAAAAATATCCAAACACTCATGTTGCTCAATTGGAAACTCGGTGGTGAGCCAGTAGCTTTGACACTTTTTTTGGGGATCCAAAAAAGTTACCACACAGCTCATGGGCACACTTGCTGGAAAAGCAATGCGGTGGTTTAGCCAATATGGAGTGGGAAATGTTGCCACTTATAATGAATTAAAGATAAAATATTTGGAGAGGTTTCAAAAATCGAAAGCCCATAGTGATGTCAGAAGAAAGTTAAGGCAATTGAAGCAAAAGGAGGATTACCAAAAAGCGAGTGAGCCAAAAAAGCGAGCAATACAAAACAATAAAAGATTTATAAATCCCCTATTTGAGTAGAAAAAATATATAATTTAGTCAAAATTCCATATGTTTTCTCAATGATAGAAGATTAAATATGCATATAACTTTAAAGACAATAACACTAGTTTCACATCCCCCATAAGAGAGTTGCTATATTTCATTGCCAAGTCATTAGTATCAAAGACAAACCCTACTACAATCAAGTTCTCTCTTTCCACCATAGTAATTGAGATCATGGATGCAATCTTCTACACAAGTGGGAATTTCCAAGGAGTCATTGAATGGATTCATCTACATTCCAAGGAGTCATTGCAACCTTCCACACAAGTGGGAATTTTCAAGGAGTCATTGAATGGATTTGTCTACATTCCTTGCATATGTAAATGCTAAATTTTTTAACTCTATTCACTCTTGGAACAAAACCCATTTTGGTGCATGAAATTTTACTAGATGGTGCAAAAAGGCATGATAATCATCTAAATCATTTCTTGCCATTTGATTTGATATGTAACATGACCCCATTTGGACTTGTAAATCAAAAGATACAAGGATGTGAAAATGTCATCTTTTGGGTCAAAACAAGGAGTGCATTAACACGCTCTCTGTTGCTCTCTGTTTTGGCCTAAAAGATGACATTTTCACATCCCTGGATATTTGCAAGTTGTCAAAATTTGGTTGTTTTGGCCCAAAAGAGAAGTTTTGGACATCCTTGCATCTTTTGATTGTCAAATTCAAATGGCATAATGGTACACATAAAATCGAATGACAAGGCACGATTTAGATGAATATCATGTCTCTTTGCACCATCTAAAAGAATCGTGTGTGTCAAAATGTGAATTTTATGAATTTTTGTCTAATTTGTTGCACCAAATTTAAATCAAGGTTTCCCATAATAGGGATGAGAAGATACTATGTATTTTGGCAAAAAAAACAGCCAAATTTAAACATCCTCTACCTTTTAATTGCATCGAGAGCCACTCTTCATAAACCCATAAATCGTTTGCGAGCATGCATGCATTTAAACTTACCCATTATTGTTGCATTTTTACATTTGCACAAGTAATATGTTAAACCCGTGTACATGTTTACATTTTCAATCTTAAAACAATTAATATAAGTTGCTATTTTATAAATCCCCTCATGCATATAAACGGCATTAAAAAAATACCCCTCAATGCACTAAATTGCTATGTTACATGTTTATGAGTGACCCCCTCAGATAATTGCCAAACCCAAATGGTGTCACATTAAAATAGTCTTTAACTTTAGACTACTCAATTTCAAGAAATGTGATGCATAACCCCCCTTTTGAATACTTCCTACTTCAGTCAACAAATTCTCGCTTGCCTTTTTGGGCTCGCTCGCTTTTTCTCGCTCACTGTATCGACTGCCTCAAAAGGAGGATTAGCTGTCTGTTTTAGAAGACTATGCCTATAGTAATTTTTGAACCTGAATGCACATCTGGATGTAGCAAAAAGATGGCTTTTTTTTTTTTTGCAAGGGACTAAAAGAAATCTATAGTTTAGTTGGTGGTCTTGTACTGTAAGCAGGTGCAAATAGGTTCAATACCCTTGTTGATACAACCAAAAGATCTGAAAGATGCATAGGCACAATTAGGAAGAAAAAGAAGAAATCCGAGGTGGAATCTGAAGAAGAATTAGATGAATCCAATAGGGATTCTGAAACTCGAGCAATAATGAGTCTAACAATGATTTAGAAACTGCCTCAAAGAAGAAAAAGAAAAAGAAGGTGGCAAAAGACAAAAAAGAAGAAAAGAAGAAAGAAAAGCAAAAGTAAAAAAGATTCCTTCAACCTTTGAGTTGGAGAAACTACTAGATCAAAAGCTCCAAACTTTGGGGGTGAATAAAAAATGACCACAATTGCAGTGCAAGATTTGTAGGAAGAGTCATCCAACTTCAACATCTTGGTACAATCCTAATGCATAAAAAGATCCACATCACCAATCATGGTGTTGCAGTAGTTAGCAAGAGCAACCTCAGCAACAACAATAAAGAAATTGGGGATAGAAGAGGAATTGGAACCAACAAACTAGTTGGAATCAACAACAATCAAGACAATGTGGCTATTGCCTAGGAATGGATGGTCATTGTTCGAGACCCAATTGTGCCCTATGGGTGAAGCACCGGATTGAAAGGGTATTTCTAATCATTCAAATGACAATCAAGGTCGACCACTACCTCAAGCAACACAACAGCTCCCGCAAGCCAATGCATTGTTGATATAAGAATTATCGAGCACACTGAGAGGCGGAGCAACGACCTACAAGAAGGGTAGGCAACACAACCTGCATTAGTTCTGTGACTGTTCAAGGTGCATCCTAATTGAAATGATACCAAAAAAACCATCGGGCATGGAAGTTTTGGTAGTGACCAGATGAAAAGGACCAGTCTAGGAGACACCAAAAGCAAAGAAAGAAGTCAAAGAGAAAGCCCTTAGATGGAAGGACCAAGAAGAAGTCCGAATAGAAGCATTGAAAGAAAGCTCTTAGATGGAAGGACCAAGAAGAAGTCCGAACAGAAGCATTGAAAGAAATCCAAATGGTACAAGCCAAAGATGCAAAGATAAGAGTTTGGCAACCAGTGGATCCATAGGAATGGAACAATCCAAAAAACCCAAAACCTAATCCGATCAACAAGTCCGGGTCATTGTTCGATGTTCGGTCTGAGAAAGGATCTGAATGTTGCTGCAGATCGAACAAGTAGTTGAGAGATGGAGAACCAACCAATAGTTCAGGAGCAGGGGGCAAATATCCAAAATAAGTATGAAGAAAGCCTCATAGTCAAATTGTTCCACACCCTAAACCAAGCATCTATAGAGATCACATTGGATCAATGGTTAAGTTTGGCTCCCAGGTTCCATGAGAATTTCTTTAAGCAACTGCAAGAGGGAAAACAAGAGCACAAGAAACTAGAATTTGTATGTCAATCAAATTACCATCCATCACTGGAAGAACCACCAGTGTTACAAGTAGAACCAGATGATGTGGACTATAAAGTCTTGGAAATCAAAGTGCATTGTAATGGTCAAGAAATATAGTGCATTGTAATGGTCAAGAAATACAGGGAACATTACTAGATGGGGGCTCGGGTGTGAACATCCTCCCGCATAGCATGTATGAGAAATTGGTTTTAATGGAGATGGATGAAGCACATTTCAGGTCAAAATGGCTGATGAAAGATGAATTCAACCACTCGGTATTGTGCAAAATCAGCAAATTGTAATTTAAGGCATGTCACTTAAAGAAAATTTTGTGGTCCTCTAGATGGAAAAGGGATATTTCTCCTATTCAATGTTGTTGGGAGCTTGGTCATGCTTTAAAATAGCCAAGGTATTGGGGTGCCTCCAAGATCAAAGTCCAAAGAAAAAAAAGAAACACCACCTGGACATGGTCCCGAAGGTGGTACTAGAAAAGGAAAATAGACCATTGATTGCACAATGGATCAATATGCTATCAAAGTTAGATGATGATGAGGAGCAAGAATTTTTGGATGCAAATCCATCCATCATTCCGCTCTTTGATGTAGATGTTGGCCATATAGTGCAGCAACATGTAAAAGTGGAGGGGTCGCCTATCATGGTGGTAGAACTAGTGGAAGTCCAGCAAAAAGTAGGTTAATCCGAAATCCGAAGAATATCTAGATGAAGGGGTTCACAAAAACGGTTAAAATGTACCACTTTACCATGCATGTAACCCTATGGATTGGCTCATGTATCATGCATTGGATTTCTACATGCATGCATTAGGTTTCTAATGCCATTTGAGCCTAAATTTTACAATGAAGGCATCTTCATTTAATAGACCATGCATGAGGGGAGATTTTGGATAAAATATCTTGAATCTTTAAACCTTTAGAGACTTCAAATCCATTCAAGAATATATATAGGATTGGCAAGCTCTCGTCCCATTCAAGGCACCCTCATTACAGGGCCATAGCATCAAACTACCTCAGATGCTCATTGTTATCACACAATGAACTATATAGCATTGAATAATATGCATTCATATTAAATAATACTTAATTGGGTGTTGCATTTAATAGACCATGCATGAGGGGAGATTTTGGATAAAATATCTTGAATCTTTAAACCTTTAGAGACTTCAAATCCATTCAAGAATATATATAGGATTGGCAAGCTCTCGTCCCATTCAAGGCACCCTCATTACAGGGCCATAGCATCAAACTACCTCAGATGCTCATTGTTATCACACAATGAACTATATAGCATTGAATGATATGCATTCATATTAAATAATACTTAATTGGGTGTTGCATTGAGCATCAAGTTATTGCATAATAATCATCCCTAACATCTAGGGCAAGACAGTAAGACATGCCTTGCTTTGAGGCCTTACCACATGCGCATTATCTCAGTTTTAAAGGACATTTTACTAACATTAATGGATTCCCCCTTTTAAAGATGGATTTATAATGTTAAGGAATGCCAAAAAGTTCCTAATTCTTGGAGGCAACCTAACTCTAAATCTCCCCATCAAATCTCTTTGATTATTGATAAAAGATAAGAACACATATTAAAGTATAAATTAACTAGAGGGATTGTCTAGTTCATATGTGTTTGCAACACATTTCTATACTAGGTCCTAAATTTTAGTAGATTCCAAGGCTGACAGAGAGCCTCTAATGGAAGGTGTGTGGCCATCCTTAGCCTACAAAGGGTCATTTTGGATCTTTTTAAGAATCATTTTAGTTCAATGCATTGTGCTGAATATTCTCTAGTGTTGTCAACATCCTACTCATTTGTACAAAGGTTCTCCTCTTGATAGGTAACTTAGTGTGTCTTCAAGGCTCTTTACCTTCTCGTTGCTTAGTCTTTATGTAATAAACAAGCTTGATTGATTACATAATGATTGCTACATCTTTTAGATCATTGTCCACCTATGAATCATGGCATCCAAACAAGAATTGAAGATCAAGATTCAGGTGCTATTTTTTCATCTTGCAATTCTCTAATTATTGGATTGAGCAATGATCATATTCCGATTGGGTTCTTCACTTGCAAACCTAAAGGAAGAGCAAGTTTGTATTTTTGACAATGTTTATGAACTCTTTTAAGCCCTACCTATCCCGCATTGCATCCATGTGTGGGGTGTAATGGGTTGAGATAAGAGAACCTCCCAATTGACACACAAATCTTTTCTTTGAAAAGACAATTGAATTACTATAATATGAAGATTTTTTCTTTAATAATTATTTAGTATTGTTTTCGAAATTATGATTTAAAATAGTAAAAGATCAAACTCTAACATCTTTAACTTATCTTTAAAAACTCACTCCATCTATTGCATAATGTAAAATTAAAAATAATATGAGATTTTCCATAAAAAACCAAATGCTATAGTCTATCAACGAAAAGCATAAGACTACTTATATCTATGTATGGGTTGATACAAGCTAGCAAAAGTGAGCTACACAAAACATGATACTTCTCAAAAGAATAGAAGAAAATTCAAGAATCCAATTTGAAGCTTTAATAATCCTTTGGATTTTTTTTTTGTTGTTTGTCAAACTCATGGTAGTTTTTAACAATACTGGGCAATATTTTTAGGTTACTTGCTTAGGTTATTGCATAATAATTGGATGTAATATAATGAGAATATAACTATTTTGACTTCCCTATTAAGTCACATGATATCATGCTTTGTGATTACCTTAAGAGTGTGGTGGGAGATATTCTGGCCCACATATACATATGTGTACAACCCACATGCATGTGCAAAATAATAGATGCTACCCTTCACTTTATACCTTTGTAGGTTTTATTTTATAGGAGATAAGAAACTAATATTGATATAAATTTGGATAGCTTTTGGACTTTTAAGAATGCTTGGCATTTGTGAATTTACATGATATATATATCCAAAATATTATAAAATTGATGATAAGAAACTTTTGGTGGTTCCTAAATTCAAGGAATAGATTTTCTTTGGGAGATGTTTGAGGTTGTTGGATATTTAAAGATTAAAGATTCAATGATTTAACATATTTGAATTAATTATTGTGACAAAATAAAGAAGTAACCTTTAGAGAGTTTGGGCCAGGCAAGAATAGGGATGGGTGGTAATGATTAATTACAAATATACAATTAGTTATTGACAAAGATAGAGGCTATACAAAGGGATGACATGCTAGAAGGGATGCATCATGAATGTAGCTATATATAAAAAGTCTTAAGAGATGACTTAGTGACAACCTTGAGTCTAAAGGCTAAATCAATCATTATTGATCAAGGAAACAATTTATCCTCTCTAATTGTTGGGCTTATGTGGATTTATGTGGTGAAGAGGTTGTGAAGGGAACTTTTTATGCTAGCATCATATGCTATCCCTATATGTGCTAAATAAATTTATTTGAATTTATGTTGTGTTTGCTTTCAAGATTTGCATCACGTGCACCCACTTTCCATCAACCCATCTACTCCTTCATGTTTCTTACCTGAGTCCAAATTTTTTGTACAAGCATTGGACAAGCTTTTTAAAAAGTTCACAAAGACTTGGATAAGTTACCAACACATTGTCTAAATAGCGTGTGGATGTCATATGAGCATACAATCTTGGTCATGAAAAACTATGTGTCATGACTCACACTTTTCTTTTCTTTCCCCATCTATGGACAGTAACAATGGAAAGTAAATATACATGTGACTAAAATGTATTGGTTGTGTGATCCAAGTCATAAAGGTGCCATGATAGTGAGCAACACTATAAGTCTTTTATCTAAAGCATATCATAGCACCAAATTATGGTGGAATGCCCCATGGGGATCTTGCTTTTACTTTAGAGTATTTAAAAAAGATGATGGTATTGATCTCATACTAATGATAATACAAATAAATTTGTGAGAGATAAGAAAAGAGTTTTTAAAAATTTTATGGCAAATACTTACTTGCATAAGGAACATCAAATAAAACTTAAACAAAAGCCATAATAATAGTCTAGAATTGTTTATATGCTAGAATGTGTCATTCTTCAAGCCTATTCTATTTCCATGCAAACTTATAGAAGTTGTTTTCAAAAGGAAAAAGTGCCTCAATCTCATGATGACTCCAAGATCACATCACTATATGATTAGGGTACATGTAAGCTAGTGTCTAGCTCATTGATAGAGTGCTTCATAGCCTCAAAGTGATGAAGACTATCTATGAGAGAGAGCAAGGCACCTAAATTTATGAGAATGCAAGAAAAGAGTGCATGTTAAAATTAGATAGCTCCTTGTAGTTGCTTGTAGGCCTTAACATATGAATCACTTGTTGTCAGGTATGTGCGAGGGCCTTTGCACCATAGGCAATGTCCTTATCCTTGGAAGTACTTACAACAACTCAGTTCTCATGCTTTTTGAATCTTTTAACAAACCCTTAGGATTCAAAAACCTTAATTTTGTAGCTAAAAGATTAAACACTTGAAAAAGAAATTGAGACTCTGTTTTGTTTGCCATCCATCTTTCCATATATTTGTGAGGGATAGGTCCCATTCTGAAAGAATAAATCACAAAGTGTCAAAGGGATGTAGATAGATTTTGACCATCAAACCATTGAAAGTGCTAGAGTTCTTAAATTTAGATTGCAAGCAACTAGATACACATCACCATTTTAGAAAGGGATAGATAGATTCTTTCAAAAGCTTAAATCCCAAAATAAAATAATAGGAAACAACCATAAGCTATGTCCATACCCACATGTCTCTAATCCTTCGTATTATGTCGACACGTTTATGTAGATCTACCCAATGATTGTGAGGCAAGGCTTGTCTCATGGCTCCTTATTAACAGATGTCACTTGCGAGTTCAAGCTCACCAAAAATTTTGGCTCCATGTGGCTACTTCCGAGCATGCTAGTTTGACTTGTTCTTTCTGATTGGATCGTAGCGTGCTTTGAGAGACTTGTGAAGTTTGATAAGGCATATATTAATTGGTAATCCTCCTTTCGCACGTTTTAAGGAATCAGAGGAAACACAACTTCAATCATGGTGTACATGGATGGTCGCTCTCAAGATCCACACCTTCAAAGTGATGCCATTCTCAATTTTTGTGGGGGTGTCCAAAGTAAAAGAAAGGATCAGTCTTGATAATGCGCGGATAATCCCACTCATAAACGAGCACGCCGAAGAGAAAAGGCATCAACACGTTGCACGAATGAGCGTATGCCAACAAGTGCTGTAAAGCTCGAATCGACGTCCTTCTCGCAGTTACATTCAGCGATCTGCCCCTACGACCCAGATTCCGTGACCAGGCCTTATGGTTTTTCTTCATCAATCGCCAGCTAACATCGTCTCATCTGTGTACCACCTTTTGGCTTCAACACCTCCATCACAATGAACTTGTTAACGTCGCTCTTACTCATCCACGTCTCCAAGGGTTTTATCACCCACTTTTGTCAGCTTCATCCTACCTCGTCATCGTATATTGAATCCCCCAAGCCACCCAATTCCTCCTGCACTCAATCCTTGCCTTGTGATCTTGTTCTAGATATCACATTCTCTCTCAGTCTATCTCTATCCATCTGCCCTGCATCTATATAAAATATGCTGCAGCCTGCAACCTTCTGGTTGTCTCAAACGTCCCGTACGCTCGATGTTTCACCTAGCTCTGCTATTTCCCCTTCTCTAGCTTTCAACCCATGTAGTGTTTTTCAATTACCTCCCTCCATCCCAGCTCTACTTCTTGCCTGCACAGTACTACTTGCTCAAGCTGTCAGTCCTCCACATTCCTGAATTCTCACGTATTGGCTTTTCAGCTATCACAACAGCTTCACCGCAAGTTATGAGACATTTCACTTCGGCAATGAGATCGCTTGTGGTCTTTGCACCAGTCATCCTGAAGATGAACCTTGTCGTGTTTCCTTTGCTCTTAACCTTTACCTTCCCCGTCCTACCAGCAATTTGTGTCAACGTAGCATGCCGCTTGTTGAAGCTGTTGAATGCATTTCTCACTCCACCTTTCCTGTTCTTCCTTCTGAATTCTCTAATAGTGACCATAGTTGCGACCACCAAGGTCGATCACTTTGAAAGTGGACGACTTCAAAATTTGATAAGATGCGAAGAAGCGGGGTTCCCTGCAGACGATGTTATTGGAGCTCCCAATTCCCAGCACGAAGTTTTTCCATCGGCCAAGGATGCGCTACCCATCTCTTTTTTAGTGGCTGAGCGTGGGGATTCCACATTACCACCAAACGCTGAAACCTTCACTAGGGAAGATGTTCTTCGAGAGCTGGCACTGGTTCCTTCAAGTAACCATGAGCGACAAGACCGAATCCAAACGCATCCCTCCTCTTTTAGCAGCGATATAGTGCCTTGGTCGACAAAAGAAAGTCATGCACAAAGCAAGGTGTCTAAGGGAACCTTGAATGCGCCGGCAGAAACAATCCCTCGGCAAGGTAATTCCTTAGAGGAGACCTGGAAAGCGATCGAGGAGAAACGGCAACGGAGCTCATCCGATCAGAAATTCGAGAACACCGTCGGCCAAGCAGTGCGCAGAGGTGGCAAGGTGAACACTTTCCGGGATCCACCTCCAACCCGGAATGTCGGAATGCAAGAAGTAAAGGAGATGGAGGCAAAAGCTCTGAGAAGAGAGCCGTCTATGACTGTGGAGGAGCTGAACAGAAGAGCAGAAGATTTCATCGCCAAATTTACCGAGAAAATGCGGCTGCAGAGGCAGGAGTGAATGGTGCAATACCTGATCATGGACTCTGGAGCCATATTGCAGTTAGAGTGACCGTTAGCTTTCTGTCGCGTATGTAGAGTTTTTTTCGGCTACGTAGTGAGAGAATGACTGTGTCTTCCTTGTTTTTACTTAGCTAATTGCTTTCTATAACTTTTCCTTGTGTTTTTATGCATTTTCGGAGATATTATGTCGTGTGTGGCACAACCCCAGATCTTACTTCTATATGATAATCATACACATGTCATTAATTGTTAAACTTCAAAGGCCTAGATGTTATGTATCCATTAAGAAGGAGTTTATAATGTGAGTTTGGAAAAAAACAAAATTTGCATAGAGAAAATATGTTATTTTAAAGGCTATATTCACACATTCAGGGTTTTAAAGTAATACTTCTTGCATGCAAGTGATATGTAGGGTTTCTACATAAAGTTCTTTCTCTCTCTCTCTCTCTCTCTCTCTCTCTTCACTATCTTCATTCATCCTCTTCTCTAGATGAATTCAAACATTCACACCGTTTTATCCCCTTTTCTCTTCTCCCATTTCACCCTATCTTGCCCTTCACGTATGCCTCATGAAGGGGCTTTAAAGTGAATATCCCTTGAGTGCGGGTAATACCTAGGTTTTTTATATATTTGAACTTCTCAAGCCCCTCTCATTGCCTTGTTTTCCATATTTATCCTCTTCTCTAGATGAATTCACATTGACATCTTCTCTCCTCGTTCCCCTCCTCAAATTTCACCCCTCTCTTTCACTCATTGATGGAGGATTTTATTGCATTATTTTGTTTGAGTCATGCAAGTCCTAATTGATTATACTAGGTTTGACATCTTGCAATGGCCACCCTTGCTTTTGCATTATATTGCATTTTGGGATGAGTATTAGATTAGTCAAGCCCTATTAAAGAGGGTGCAAATGAGAGTAGATAAGTCTTCCCTTTTGTACTACATCAACATGTATCTTTCTCGTGCACCCACTAACTTGTGTCTTCTTCCATGTACGGTAGATGCTATTGAATAATTAGTTTATGGACATAGCTAATTTGTTGAATAATATTTTATGATTAATCTTGTTTTTTTGCATATTCTTTTGCTTAATTGGTTTTATGTATCTTACTCACCTACATTACAACAAATATAAATGAAAATTCTAATTCTAATTTATTAGCTAAAAAATTTAAATGTGAATGTCCCTTTGGCATGCATTTATTTCCTCTAGCTACTTATGAACATAAAATGTAGTAGTCGAGAAGAAATTTTTGGTCATTATAAACAACAACCAACACACTTTAATGAACCAATTTATATTCAAGGAAACATTTGCATATATAATTCTCTCATCTCATAATAGCATATTATATGTAGAAATTCTTCTATGACTTCTGAGCCAAAGTCTAATGATTAATTTGTCCATCCATTTTTCCTAAATAGTGTATCTTCTCATATGTTTTGGGGAGTCCATTGTGATTATTCTACTTGGAAGTTAATAACTAATTTCATGAAGATGATTAATCTATATAGCTCTCTAATTTCATGAAAACGATAAATGCCATGTATTGCATGCTAGCCTTTTTCACCAATAGCAAAATATTTTCATTCAAACAAGTTTTGCGTTTTTATCCCAGTGTTGTGGTCCAGTAGTGGATCTCATTTCATTAAAAAATCCATTAATATCCAAAATTATTTTATGTATGCTTTAATGGGAATATACTTATATTCTGATAGTTAAATCTGTTAGATATCAATGATCCACTCTCGTGTAACTATGCGGGAACCAGCTAACTCTACTTGTAAGCCCCCCATATGAGGAGAAGGAATTTGAGTAGCTAGGTTATCCGGTAGGTCTTGGTTTGGACACCAGATGAGGGCCATGTGCGGCCTGATGTGTGGATGGCTTCAGATAGAGTTGGCACACTGCCAACTAGGCTATATGCAAGTGCAGGAAGGCATCCCTGACAAAATATGCGTACCTCAGGATCTATGGAGCGTTCTAAGGTGGACGGAACCTATGTGTAAACATGATGAAGAGAATGCTCATGACATGTACCTCAAGTCAATTAGGTTCCAAGATAGATTAGCTTGGACTCATAAACAGAATCTTGAGTGAATGTGCATTTCTTCTTCTTCTCAATGTGTGTTCTCAACAATACATGAAAGGCCTCTTATATAGAGAGTGCCCTTTGAATAGTCAACACATGTGGGATCCTCTCATCCACATCTCTCCTTGTGGATATCCTCAATCCACATCCTTACATCATGTAGTCCACATCCTAGGGTGGCTACTTTAATTCTTTCCTATACCATACCTTAGCCTTTAATCTATGTGCTCATGGCACCACAACTCTCAACACCTCCCCTTGGTGCCATGATCCTTTGGCTACTGCAAGGTGGTCAGATGTGAGTTACATTCCATCACCTCCCCTTAGTGCTTGCATTGCTACTTAAGGTGGTAAAGTGTGGTTTACATGTCAATACCTCCCCTGGGTGCTTTCATAGCTACTCTCAGGTGGTCAAGCTTGATTTACAAACATGTGGGCTAAAGGTGGAAAGGATGTTGCTTCTCAATGCTTGATGTCGATGTCGATGTCGTTGTCTTCTTCGCTTGATGTAGCTTGATGCATGATGCTTTGTTCTTCCATGTGCCTTGATTCTTTATGTGTGGATGCCATGCTCTATGCTATGGTCATCTCATGCACTTGTGCTTTTGGCATGCTTATTGCATTCATGCGTCACTTTTCCATTTCTTGCAAAGGTCTTACCATGAGCTTTATTTTGCTTCAATGGTAGTGTCTAATTGCTAACAATGATTCTAATCCAATTAGGTGCGTAGAGCTCGAAAAGATGATCACTTTTTCTTTTTGGAGCGTGTGCAAATTTCTCCTGGATTACAAGTTACACCTTGTCGAAGTTTTTGTGAAGAAGAGGGCCTTTGATGATGTGGCAGAGACTGTTCACATGTAGCTTACAAGACTGTGCTTGGCAAGGAGATTGTGCTTGGGTGGCACTGTTGACTGTGCATGCTTAAGTGGCATTTAGCTAACCTTAACCCTGGCTTGGTGGGTGACCTTAACCTTACCACAGTTAGGTCTTATCTGCCATGTGTCATTCTACTAACCAACATATCAAGATTTAACCACAGTTAGATAATGACCAACCCGATGCTACATGGCATTTTCCAAGGTTAGAGACCTTGGTGTGGGAAGATCTGCACAGCAGAATGATGATGGCACGGTTTTTCTTCTTCGATGATCGTGTCACCGACGGATTGCAATCTGTACTGCCGTAGAAGAACTGGCGAGGGGCAACCGTGGAGGCTTAGATTCTATCTACTCCTTGCAGGAGCTTGGGCACAGTCTGTAGATCAATGGAGAGGTCTGGAGCTGCGTCATGTTTGTTTTGTCGTTAGAGCTTGGTCCATCAAGTTGCTAGCGCTATTGTATGGAGAGGCTTTGGTTGGATGTCTTTGGCGAGGCTGTCGGGGCTATCTTTCTCCTCAAGCGTGGAGGCAAGTCATTGATGGCGGCTGTGTGCAGGGCCCATCATCCACGTTGATTTGTTTGTCATCCACTGTAGATGCTCATGGCTAGAGTATGCTTATTGATGGTGAGTTGATGGTGCAGTGTTAGTTGAAGCTAGAGTAGATTGGAGGCTCTGGAGGTTAAGCATTTGGATGCGGGAGCTTGGAAGGAGCGTAGATGGCGATGGTTCATTGGAGTCATCCGTAGTCATCAGCCATTGCAGCCTGTGGCTATGGGTGCACTTGGAGTAGTTGTGTTGTGGAGGCCTTTGTGAGGCGTCACAGTTGGAGCTACAGTCGATGCAATTGGAGCTGCAGTGAGAAGGTCGTAGGCTGTAGGTTGTTGGAGACATCGCTATGGCAGAGCTTGGAGGAGCGCGCTGTGAGTCACGTACGTTGAAGACGGTGGAGCACAAGCTTTGGAGCTTATTGGCGCTGTAGAGTCTCTTGCATCTACGTAGGAGGTGAGTGCACTTAGTCAGTCAGTGGAGAGGCTTGGGCAGCCAATGGAGAGGCTATGGCGTAGTGCTTTGGAGCTGCTTTGGGCCGCTCTATGAAGGCAGCAGGGATGGAGGTAGCTGTTGATGAAGCCTTTGTTGATGTGAGCTCTCCTTATTGCTTGCTTGGCCTTGCTTATTGCTTGCTTGCAGGTCTCTCTTTTTTTCTCACACAATGCTCTATTCATGGAGTAGAATTCCTCCAAATGATCTCTCTCTCGCAGACAAGACTCTATCTCAAAAGAAAGAATGACACTCTCTTTCTCTCAAATCTCTCTCAAAAAACACAGAACTACTTTGCACTCTTCAAATTTCTCTCCTTGGAGAATTGAATCCCTCACAATGGATATCTCTTACTCTCTCAATGACGAAATTCCCTCAATACAATGGAAGGAATCAATGGACAGAAATTTTCTCTCATCAACGGAATGAAAGAATGAAAACATTCAATCACACTCTCACAAAGATGAATGGCGCCTCGGCGGAAGGTAGAACCATGCTCTGATACCATGACAAAACATGCGTGCCTCAGGATCTATGGAGCATTCTAAGGTGGATGGAACCTATGTGTAAACATGATGAAGAGAATGCTCATGACATGTACCTCAAGTCAATTAGGTTCCATGATAGATTAGCTTGGACTCATAAACAAAATCTTGAGTGAATGTGCATTTCTTCTTCTTCTCAATGTGTGTTCTCAACAATACATGAAAGGCCTCTTATATAGAGAGTGCCCTTTGAATAGTCAACACATGTGGGATCCTCTCATCCACATCTCTCCTTGTGGATATCCTCAATCCACATCCTTACATCATGTAGTCCACATCCTAGGGTGGCTACTTTAATTCTTTCCTATACCATACCTTAGTCTTTAATCTATGTTCTCATGGCACCACAACTCTCAACAATCCCATGACTGACCGCACTGAGGGTAGATGGAGCATTTCTCGAGGCAACCCACTCTCGGGTTACGGGGCCCGTTTGGAGCCCCAGATGATACCGGATGGCTCTGGGCCGATCGGTAACCATAGGTTAGTTGCTCTATTTTGCACCACGGTTCTAACGTGTGGTCGGTGGCCTATTTCGAGACTGACCTCTAGTCGGCCGTTTTGGGCTGACTGGGTCGGTCTCCTAATTGGGTATAACCGACTACGATTGGTGGCTATATAAGAGCAAGCCCGTGAAGCCCATATTATCACTGTCTACAGCAACCCTGATTCCTTAGCATCCAGCCTCCGTCTACTGTTTTCAGCACGCCATCAAAGCTTCTCACACAGGAGCGCACGGTTGGAAGGCAGCGCCATCTATTGTATCAGTTTTACAGTAATCAAAATTTTGATTCTCCATACTATCTGCTTTTCTCTCTTGCACACGAGATCCTATTATCTGTTGAGCACAAATGTATTGTTTTCTTACATGGTATCAGAGCTTGGGCTCTAGCAAGAAGATTTGGTAGTGTGTTTCTGTTTGCAGAAGATTGTGAGAGATAGCCCAACTTGCAAGACTGCGAATCCCACCATTCGGCGAAAGCGAAAAGTTGGACGGCACTAAGTATCCACTCTTGAAGTTCAAGATGAAGACCATTCTAAGCGCATACGAGCTTTGGGATACTACTATTGGGGTGGACGTGAAGCCGGTTGCGAGACCGAATCTAGCCAATGCAGGACAACAGATAGTACCAATTGAGGATGAGATTCTCGTGTGGACAAGAAGAAATGCAGATGCACTGTGTTCTATTGTCTGCAGTGTAAGTGATTCTATCATGGCATTAATTCAACATGTCACCACAGCAGAGGAGGCATGGACGGCGGTCTTGAAAAATCAGTATGAGACCACGAATCAAACACGGATTTAGAATCTGGAGACTCAACTCGCGAACGAGAAACTGTCTGAGTCTGAAAGGGTAGAGAAGTTCATCACAAGGGTGAAGAATCTGCACGATCAGATGATTGCGATTGGCATCACCATCACCATCACCAGCGAGAATCTAGCACAAAGGTGCATATGGATTCTCCCACCAAAGTACGACGGTCTTGTTATGGCGCTGAATACACAGAACACAAATTCGCCCCTCAACTTTGAGGATTTCAGCGCAATGCTTCTGGAGGAGGAGATGCGTCAAAAGATGAGGACTGGAGAAGATTCGGCTTTCTCGGCTGGATCAAAGAAAGGTAAGGGTAAGGACTCTGGTAACCCATCTTCTTCTAATGATAAAAAGAGAAAGAAGAAGATCAAGTGCTTCTATTGCAACAAGGCAGGGCACAAGCAAAATGAGTGTCGGAAGAAGATTGCAGATGAGAAGAATGGAGTAAAGAAAGAGTCCGACAACAGCGTGTGCATGCAGTACCAGTAGAGCTGTTCGTAGCAATTGAGGAGATTTGCACGGAGGCAGTTCATGTACCTGCGGATGAACCTTGGATTATTGACAGTGGTGCATCGCGCCACATGACCAGTCAGAAGGATTGGTATACCTCTCTACATCCAGTAGGGAATGACATCCTGGTAGCAGTTGGCAATGATGCAAAATGTCCAGCAAAAGGAAAAGGTATGATTTCTCTCAAGTCAGATGGAGTTGTAAAACAGTTGTCCGATGTTCTTTATGTGCCAGATATCAAGAGGAACTTGTTGTCCCTTTCTGCGATCACGGATCGGGACCTCAAAGTTCACTTTGATAAGAATGGCGCACAGATTTTGGATCTTCAAGGAAAGGTCATTGGTAAAGGTACATGGTGCAACATCTACGAACTCTCAGCTTTCAGTGCTCGAGCCGATGTGAGCAACACTAAGCTGTGACATGAGAGGTTTGGTCATCTAAACCTTAGTTCTTTAAAGGAGATGCATAAAAGTGGAATGATTATAGACCTACCAGAAATTATAGATCTGCCCGATGTATGTGAAGCTTGCATGATGGGAAAGCAGCATCGGTAGCCCTTTCCTAAAGAGGCCAGTAGGGCAAAGGCTCCTCTAGAGCTCGTTCACACGGACCTCTGCGAAAAAATGGAGATGGAAGCTTTGGGTGGTTCCTACTACTTCATGACGTTGATCGGCGACTACAGTAGAAGGATATGGATATACTTCCTGAAGACTAAAGATGAGGCTTTTAGTAAGTTCAAAGAATGGCATGTAATGGTCAAGAAAGAAACGGGGAGGAAGGTGAAGAAGTTGAGATCAGACAGAGGTGGTGAGTTCACATCAAGTGAATTCGAAAGTTACTGCAAAAGTCACGGGATCAAGAGGCAGAAACCCCCGCCACATACATCACAGCAAAATGGAGTAGCAGAGCGCAAGATGCACGTCATCTGCGAATGGGCAGGAGTATGATGAAAGGGAAGGATTTGCCAAAGACTTTTGTGGCTGAAGCATGTAACACGACAATTTACATTCTGAATCGTAGCTACACGAAGGAGACACGAAGGTTGTGAATGGGATGACTCCACTGCAGGCCTTTTCTGGTAAGAAACCTTCGACTGCACATTTCACAATTTTTGGATGTGACTGTTTTGTGCATGTCCCTGATGCTAATAAGACCAAATGGGAACCGAAGTGCCGAAAGTGCATTTTCTTGGGCTATAGTGAAGAGGTGAATGGTTACCGTCTCTATAATCCTATTACGAAGAAGGTAATAGTAAGTCGCGATTTGGTCTTCTCAAAACAATCACATCAATTGGAGGATGATGCTTCCTTCCCAGACAACCAGGACCAGGATATCCATCCAGTACAACCACCAACAACAAACCGAACTCCCCCAATGGTGCTTGGGAGGATTCAAGATAAAGAAGAGGAAGAAGATCCTGTAGAACCACAATGGCAACGGCCATTCCTGAAGTGGTTAAAGCAGATTTTGGACGGCAGAGAACCTCCAGCCATTGAGGAGGAACCATCCAAACACTACCGGTCCAAGAGATTAGAGGAGCAAGAAGGGCGCAGGAACACTTGGTCAACTACGCTTTGATGACAGAAGTGATCCGTGTTGAAGAACCCAAGTGTCTTGAAGAGGCACAGGGTGATGATAGGTGGATGGAGTCTATGCAGTCGGAGTATGGCTCCATAATGAAGAACAACACTTGGGACCTTGTGGATCGACCACCAAAATGCAAGGTAATCGACACCAAGTGGGTGTACAAGACCAAGTACAAGTCCGACGGCACATTGGATAGGTACAAGGCTCGGCTCGTGGCAAAAGGATTCACACAGGTACATGGTTTTGATTATCAGGATACTTTTGCTCCCACAGCTCGACTAACCACAATTCATAGTGTTTTGGCTTTAGCAGCACAGGAAAGTTGGCCCGTGTTTCAGATGGATGTAAAATCCGCCTTTCTGAATGGAGATCTCGAGGAGGTATACGTGGAACAACCACCACGTTTTGTGATCCCCGGTTTAGAAGGTAAAGTCTATAAACTGAAGAAGGCGCTTTACGGGCTAAAACAGGCCCACGAGCGTGGTACCAGCAGATTGATGCCTACCTCATGCCTACTTTCTACAAAATGGGTTCAGGAGGAGCCCATTTGATGAAAATTTGTATATCTACAGAGAAGGAGGCAGGTGTATGATCATGGTCCTTTATGTGGATGAACTTGTCATAACAGGGAACCATGAAGAAAAGATCTTGCAGACAAAGCAATTGCTAGGAAAAGAGTTTGAAATGACAGACCTCGCACTGATGCATTTCTGTTTGGGGATTGAAGTTTGGCAAGAGCCAAAACAGATCTTCATTTCACAGCTGAAGTATGCTTGGAGAGATACTGAAGGCATTTGGCATGGCTGAGTGCAAGATAGTTGGCACCCCTATGGAGGTTGACGTGAAGCTCTCAAACGAGGATTCATCACCACTGGTGGACGAAGCGAAGTACAGAAGGCTTGTGGGCAGTTTGATTTACTTGTGCAACATGCGGCCGGACATCAGTTTTGTGACTAGTGTATTAAGCAGGTTTTCCAATAAGCCCCGGGAGAACCATTGGAGGGCAGGGATGCGGGTGCTAAAATACATCAAAGGCACACTTGGTTATGGCATCACCTATACCAAGGGCAACACCTTGACTGGATTCTGTGACCCGGATTGGTGGGCAGGAGACGTGGACAGTAGGAGATCAGTGACAGGTTACTGTTTCTCACTTGGATCTGGAGCTATGTCATGGGTCAGCAAGAAGCAACCTACAGTTGCTCTTTCTTCTACCGAGGCTGAGTACAAATCAGCATGTTTTGCTTCTTGTGAGGCAGTGT
The DNA here is from genome assembly GCF_047967505.1 of Dipteris shenzhenensis. Lineage (NCBI taxonomy): Eukaryota > Viridiplantae > Streptophyta > Polypodiopsida > Gleicheniales > Dipteridaceae > Dipteris > Dipteris shenzhenensis. The sequence continues at coordinate 5,981,485 of NC_141616.1, forward strand.
GGTTGAGGAGGATTTTAGGGGACAAGGGTGCAGTGCAGAACAAACCTACGTAGTTATCATGTGACAATCAGAGTTGCATGGCAATTGCAAAGAACCCTATGTTCCATGCTCGCACAAAACACATTGAGATTCAATATCACTTTGTACGCGAGCTTATCATGGATGGAGAGGTCAACTTGGTGCACTATCCGACTACAGAGAATGCTGCGGACATCTTGACGAAGGCTCTTGGAAGAGACTTGCTGGAGAGGCATCTTCATCGACTTGGCATTGGGCCGAAAAATTAAGTTCACTTGCGGGTGGACATTGAGGGGGGGTGTTAGATATCAATGCTCCACTCTCATGTAACTACGCGGGAAGCAGCTAACTCTACTTGTAAGCCCCCCATATGAGGAGAAGGCATTTGAGTAGCTAGGTTATCTAGTAGGTCTTGGTTTGGACCCCAGATGGGGGCCATGTGTGGCCTGATGGCTGAACGGCTTCAGATAGAGTTGGCACACTGCCAACTAGGCTACATGCAAGTGCAGGAAGGCATCCCATGACTGACCGCACTGAAGGTAGATAGAGCATTTCCCGAGGCATCCCACTCTCGGGTTACGGGGCTCGTTTGGAGCCCCAGATGATCCCGGATGGCTTTGGGCCGAACAATGTCCATAGTACAGTTGCTCTATTTTGCGCCACAGTTCTAATGTGTGGTCGATGGCCTATTTCGGGACCAACCTCCAGTCGGCCATTTTGGGCTGACTGGGTCGGTCTCCCAATTGGGTCTAATTGACTACGACTGGTGGCTATTTAAGAGCAAGCCCGTGAAGCCCATATTATCACTGGCTATAGCAACCCTGATTCCTTAGCATCCAGCCTCCGTCCTCTACTGTTTCCAGCATGCCATTGAAGCTTCTCACACAAGAGCGCACGGCTGGGAGGCAGCACCATCTATTGTATCAGTTTTACAGTAATCAAATTTTTTATTCTCCATACTATCTGCTTTTCTCTCTTGCATACGAGATCCTGTTATCTGTTGAGCATAGACGTATTGTTTTCTTACAAAATCTACATATAGAAGAAAATAAATAAGCAAAATGTGTCACTAATTTTTGGCATAGATTTGATCATTATTGTATGTCCAAGCCTACCATCATCATCACCACCACCACCGGTAACACCATTATCATTAGTATGTTAAATTCTAAGTGTCCATCGTGTCGAAAGTCCCTAAATAATATATAGACTTAGATAATTATACCTATCCATAAAATTTGACATATTATTTTAATATATATATATATAAACATGTCTTGTACAACTATTATACTACATGTAGGTGTACGGCATGTGTACATGTGTGCATGTGTGCATGTGTGTGTGCATGTGTGTGTGTCTGTGCGTGTGTGCACATGTGTGTGCATAGAGAGAGAGAGAGAGAGAGAGAGAGAGAGAGAGAGAGGGGAGAGAGAGAGAGAGGAATAGGTAGGTGAGTATAGACACTGGGGTAAGAAATGAGGTTGAGAGTGTATGATAGATGCCATGTAGGAAAGTTTCACTGAGAGGAGTTGTGGATCCTGGATGTGGGGGAGGGTTTGACGGAATTGTGTGTGTGTGTGTGAGGGAGGGAGAGAGAGAGAGAGAGAGAGAGGAGAAGAATAGGTAGGTGAGTATTGACACGGGGGTAAGCAATGAGGTTGAGAGTGTAGGAAAGATGCGATGGAGGAAAGTTTCACTGAGAGGCTGTTGTGGATGCTGGATGTGGGGGAGGGTTTGAGGCAACTAGGTAAGACGTAGTGATGGAGGGCATCAAGTGACTGGTTTCATGACAACACCATGACCAAGGAAGGAGGATACGAAGGGGGGTCTGAATGGGTGGTGCTCTCAGAACTCAAAGATTCGAGCGTCGCACATCGCATGTGAAAACAAAGGAGCCGTAGCATGAGGATGGAGGTGGGAGAGTATTCACAATGTGGGTGGATGTGGAAAAGGAGAGAGGAGTAGGGAGAGGGAGAGAGAATTTATCATACAAGGGCACATGTGGAGAGAGAAAGAACTCAAAGGGGCACAAGGACAGGAAATGGACGTACAAGGAAATCCATGATAGTAGGCCAAAGCACCAAGGCTATGTACAAGGAGAGGATAGGGGGGGACTAACTAAGAGAGTATCTACATGGAGAAGTGTCGAAGGTAGGGAGTCCCCAAACATAAGAGAATGGTCTCGTTTTATAGGCCAAGGTCTATTTAATACATTGTCCCTCCCACATGTATAGCGTGAGGGAGGCATCATCCATGTGAATAAGGAGGTCGCACACTCTCAATTGCATGCAACAATACCTTGCCTCAATTTTCCATATAAATCAAACATCCCTTATCCCAAGTCAAATATACCCCATGGCTCCTTCCTAATTTTATAATATGCACAAGGACCTAGGAAGACAAGTGGAGGGAAGGTGCACAAAGATGCTTGCCACCTCATCCATACTCATGCACTAAAATAGTTCTAGAGATAAGGTTGGCACAAGATTCCTTGCCACCTCAACCTCTTTTACACATTTTATATTTCCATGCCATTGACCTTGTGCCTAACTTACTTAATGTTGCCATGGTTCCAATTAGGTGGAAAGGTGGCCCATGGATATTCCTTCACACATCATCCACCTCTCCCATATCTTATTCTAGAAGCATCGCACTTGCATAAACAAACACCAAATGCACACAATATTTTATATCCTTCTTTTAACTTAGGCTAATTCACATTATTTTTTTGTTCATGAAATATCGCCAAGACACTATAACATATGGAATTTTAATTCCTATGATAGGGGCAAGCACCTGTGAGGGAGAGAATGGGGCAAGAACTGTGAGGGGGGCTAAGAGGTCGAAAAAAGAGCATGTAAGGGGATTGTGTGAGGGTCATAAGGCTTGAGTGTCGAGGTATAGAAGCTAGGAGAGAAGTGTATAAGTTGAGATCAGCAAGTGGAGGAGATGGGCTAGGGGGCTATAGAGGCAGCTATGAAAGAAGGAGAGAGGTGAGGGGGCTATAAAGACATCCGCAAAAGGAGGAAGGAGGTGAGGAGGGATGGAGTCACAAAGAGATGTGTGTGGAGGGCTAGAGGGGGGGGCTAGAGGGGAATCCATGAGGGGGTGGTAAGAGAGCTAAGTAGCTGAATGTGAGGGAGGACGGGAGAGGCATTGCGTTCCTTTCACACATGCTTGCACTATGTTTGCTTACCACACTTAAGCCTACGTCTCTCACCGGTATACGACCCGAGGTCCTATTATTCTACAAATAACAACACTGAAATATTTGTAGGTGACAAACAGCCTCGGAACCCTGCATATTGAGAATACCTAGCTCTTCCTACGGAAGGCGTGGGAAAGATCCAACATTTGGCGTCGTTGCCAGGGAGACTTGACACAATATGAAGAGTGGAGATGAGGAGAGAGGTCATAGCTAGAGAGCACACCACAAATGACTAACTGTACACTAGATTTAGTTGAAAATGTAGAATATATACAAACCCATTTAGGGTTAGGGTTAGGACATATAACCCTTTCCTTTATAGCACTCTATATGTGTTAGTGCTATGCACATATGATCGCATGATGTTGAGCATGTTGGGGAATTGAAGAAGGACTGAACATTGCATTCCATCACACCCCGTTAATGGGAATGTCCTTCCTCTGCGTCAAACCAAGAGCTTGTCAGTGTTTCTTGAAAAGCTCTTTACCAAGTGGTTTGGTAAAGATGTCTACAACATTCTCTTTGCTATCACAATGCTGTAGTGTGATGTCACCAAGTAACACTCTTTCCCTTATGAAGTGCTCTTTGACATCAATGTGCTTTGTCCTGGAGTGATACACTGGTTTCTTGGCCAATGCTTGAGCGATTGATTATCACAGTATATTGTTGTTGGCTTTGACTCATCAAAGTAATACGTTTTTGACAATAGTCTTCTGAGCCATATAGCCTCACATGCACCTATAGTGAGTGATCTATATTTTGCTTCAGTTGAAGACAGAAATAGTTGGTTGTTTATTTGACAACCATGATATAGCACCTTGACCAAGGAAAAATGCATATCCCTGTGTGGATCTCTTGGTCTCATGATCCCCAACATAGTCACTATCACAGTATCCACGCAACCTTGGATGACTTCCTCTATATTCTATCCCAAATTGTCTTGTACCTCTGATGTATCTCACCAGGTGACCATATCCTCCTCCCTTTGAATTTCCATCAAAGTTTTCCGTCCGTCAAGTTTCCACCACCACCACCCCCTCTCACCACCACCACCCCTCTCCACCTCCTTCCCCCCTCTCCACCACCACCACCCCTCCTCTCTCCACCCCTCCCCCCCTCTCCCTCCACCCCCCCCTCTCTCCACCACCACCCCTCCATCCCCAACCCCCCCCCTTCCACACACCTCCCCCCCTCCGCTCTTCCACACACCCCCTCCATCCCTTCCCCCCCCCCTACCGCCACCCCCAATCCACCCCCTTTCACCCCCCCCTCCACCTCCACTCCCCCCCTCCCCCACTGTAAAAAGGATCCCTCTCCGTTGACAAGGGATCCCAAGGGTTCATGGCCACCCTTGGATCCTACTCCATCAACGGCCTACAACGTGCCATGGTGAATCAAGGCAGATTTGCCCTGAAGGCACCAAGATGCTCTCAACTGGATGCATGGCATATGGCGGATCGACTCAACCAACTGGATGGCCCCAAGAACTGCCTCGTCTCAGCACGCTGGAGCCAATCAGCAGCAACATCAGCAGCAGCGAGCCATGATGGCTAGCCATAAAGGAACCGGTGACATGGCGCTAGGCCTAACAAAGACTCAATCCACATGGAAGACTGCGGGTCTAGATAGCGTGGCGAGGCGTTTGATGATGTGGAGAGCCACCTAGGCACCTGACAAGTCTGAGACGCGGACATCACATGTGTCTGCAGCGCGGATCCTGCACCGAAGGACCTCATTGGGCCGCATCACATGAAGCGGCTGGATCTAGTGATAGAGACCCATGTATGTGGCACAAGAACATTGGACCGCGAAATACAAGATGCCACGACATCCAAGGAGACCTCCATGACTGTACTATCTACAGCAGCGACTGCGAGTGGAGGGAGCGCCCGGACTAAGGTCGCCAACCAAGGATAACGGTCTCGAAGATCGTGGACTACCAACCACGTGCCTATGCGTGGAGTCCATCTAGCGGATGATGAGTGCTCATCCAACGGCCACGGAGCATCGTCTTTGATTACATAAGCCCAAGCCCGTGACGCAGTGCGAGTCACTTCGTTGGTGCCCAGGAGAGATTGAGTGCGTTGTCCAACCGAGAGAGCTTACCTGACATGACGAGATGGAGTCTACGAGTAGAGTGGCTCTGCAGTAGCTTGGTCTGAGGGTCCAGCATCGAGGAGAGTAGGGTAGGGAATGAGTTTGGCCTTCAGGTCATGTAATAGCTGCACCTCGCAGCAAAGCCCTTGTGGCCTCCTCTATACGAACTCCTTTTCATCTCCCTACTTTTGTGTATGTTTCAAGTAAGTTTGCGTGTGGTTCGAATGGCGTGCTAGCACTTGGAACGAAGTAGTTAGTGAGTCGTCGTCTGTTCGTGAGAGATGAGCGTTCGAAGTCCTGTGAATTCCGTCTTCTAACGTTGCATGCAGGTCGTAAACCCCCACCCACTTGAATGTTGTAAACATAGAGATCACGTAGAAGAGGGTAACCGGAAGCATGGTCGCAGAGTAGACGGCGGGGTGACGGTCTTCTGTTATCCGACCGGGCATAAATTATTACCTTTGGAGAGACCAACGAGGACTAACCAAGAGCACGGTTGGTGCACCTGGTTAGCCCAATGTCTCCTCCATGGTCAAGTCCCAAGTTCGAGCCCCGATGGCCCCTTTGCGCACGCATGCACTTTGGAATATTCTTAGGGAAGGTCCCAAGTTCGAGCCTCGATGGCCCCTTTGCGCGCGCATGCACTTTGGAATATTCTCAGGGAATCTTTGCCGATCCGACTAGAGGTGAGGAGATTCCTTTTGGTCCGGTTAGGTTTGATTCGTTAGGTCCCCGTCGTAAAGTCTAAGTAGTTATCGAAAGCTAACGGAGTGTTGTCTCAACGTGAGGGACACGTGGCATATACTTGGCGATGTCCGCGACTTACTTTTGCCACAGGGTGACCGGGTCCTTACGCCTTTTGGTGGGCGGCCCCGATGGGACGGACCATATTCAAACAGTCCCGATCGACGAGCTAGTTCAAAAGAAGACCATCCAGTGGTCTAGAAGATTTGGCGCCCAGATCGACGGCGTGTGTTCATCTTTGACATAGTCTTTTGAGGGCCTTGGTCTAAGGTCCGTTGTTCAGTAGGAGTTCCCATCGCCCTGGCTCGTCTGTCAACTTGTTCACCATCGTGAGGGAGATCCATTGAGCAGTACGGTCCCGAGGGAACTCACGGAGGTGAGGAAAAAAAAAAAAGAGAGTTGAATTCTGAGCCCCCGTGACAGGTGGTATCAGAGCACACTTTCTCAATGGAAGCCTCTAACATGGACGTCGACCAGCCTAAAGGAGAAGCAGCTCCACTCAACCCCAATCTTGAAGGTCGCACTCGCCAGCGCTTCCGAGCTCTCGAAGCTCGCATGATCATCCTAGAGGAAGCCCTGTCTGAGATACGATCCCAGAACGATGCCCTTTAGCAACAGCTTACCGAGCTCAGGATCGAGCAGACCAAGCATGACAAGGGAGATGGCCGAGTGAACGTGAAGCCGAAAGAACCCAAACCCTACAAGGGAGCCCGAGACGTCAAAGTCCAAGAGAACCTTTGCTATGACATGACACAGTACCTGATGCTAGTGAAGGTTACTGACCCCAAAAAGAAAGTGCTCCGTGCCTCTACGTACTTGGCAGACGATGCCAAACAGTGGTGGAGAAATTTTAAAGAAGACGAACGTCTACAACGCAATACCTTCTCCATCGCCACTTGGGACGATCTGTAGCAATGATTGCGGATGCAATTTGTCCCTGCCCATGTCGAATGGAAAGCCAGAGATGCCCTCAACAACCTAAGGCATACGGGCACTCTCAGAGAGTTTATCAAGTCCCATTCGTTGCTCATGTTGCAGATCAAGGAAATGTCCAAAGCAGATCGTCTGTATTACTTCATCACTCGACTTAGGCCTTGGGCATACGACGAATTGATGCGGCAGCAAATCAAGACGCTTGCTGAAGCTTATGAGGCTGCTGACCGGTTGACCGACTGGTAGGAGCGCTAGCACCAGTATAAAGCTGGCCCTTCCTTCACCCAAGCTCCTAACAGCAAGCCTTTCCAGCCCAACGGCAAGCGGACACGCCATAAGCCCAAAGGTTGCAAACCTTAGAAGGACCGTAAGCGGTTCAAACCAATGGGCGCCCCTACTGATATCCATATAAAGGCTTTGCCTGCCCCTAATACTAAAGGTAAGGCTAAGTCTCCTCTACCCCAGCAAAGAGCAGCGTTGGTGGTTCTCGGTCCTCTAGCAGTGTGACGGGCCCGAAGGGTAGCGGTTGCTACGTGTGCAGTGGACCGCACTTCGCAAGAGACTGCCCATTGAAGCAAAGCCTTCAACCGATCCAAGAACATAATGAAGAAGGCCCGAGTCAGATCATCACACCCATGCAGCTACTCGGTGCCATGCGGGAGTCAGAAGTGGCTCCAAGCCTCTTGTTCATCACCGCCATTATTAACGGCCATACAGCACGCGCAATGGTGGATACCGGTGCTAGCCACAATTTCATCACTCCAGCAAAGGCCCGAGAGCTTGGGCTCAAGGCAGATGAGACCAAAGGTAGGATTGTGAAGACAGTCAATTCCCCCGGGCAGACCATGGCAAAAGGCATGCCCATCCAAGTGGGTAGCCACGTGATCAAAGGAGAGTTCTCTGTCTTCAGCATGGATGATTTCGAATTGGTGCTAGGCCAGACTTGGCTATGGGCTAACCGAGCCCTTGTAAACTCCTACAACGAGCAAGTAGTGCTATGCCATGAAGGAGGTTGGGAAGTAATTAAGGCCTCCCGAGGACGAGGGCCTAATGCACCCCAGACCTTGTCGGCCATGCAAGTAAAGAAGGCTTCCCGAAAAGGCCAGCCCATGAATCTTGTGCTTCTCAAGCAGACAGAAGAACTCACGGGCGAGGAAGGGCACGACCAGCAGAAGCACATACCCTACGAAGTCAAGGCCTTACTGAGGTAATACTCAGACATAATGCCTGAGCAGCTCCCCAAGGAGCTGCCTCCTCAAAGAAGCATCGACCATAGGATCGACATCTATCCTAGATCTGATCCTCCAGCCAAGGCCCCGTACCGTCTGTCCCATGCAGAGAACGCCAAGCTCAAGCGACAGTTGCAGGAGCTGTTGGATGCCGGATTCATCTGTCCCTCCAAGTCTCCCTATGGTGCTCCAGTGCTATTCTCGTAAAGAAGAAGGAAGGCGACTTGAGTCTCTGTGTAGATTATCAAGCCCTCAATAAGATCACCGTAAAAAACAGATACCCTCTCCCCAACATGAGGGAACTGTTTGACTCACTGGTACACGCAAGGTATTTCAGCAAGATCGATCTACGCTCAGGGTACCATCAGATACGTATCTGTGAAGAAGACGTGGAGAAAATGACCATGCGAATGAAGTATGGTTCGTATGACTGGCTAGTCTCAACCTTCGGTCTGACAAACGCTCCAGCCACCTTCTCGACACTCATGACAGAGATCTTCAGGGACGTGTTGGATGACTATGTCATCCTATACTTGGATGACATCCTGATTTGACTCTCAGACCTTGGAGGAGCACGCAAGTCATCTAAAGGATCCTCATCAAAGGAGGTATTTCCCCACATCTTCAATTTAGAATTTTTGTGTGTGTGGTCAATAATGGTTCTCTTCCATGCCAATGTCCCCCTCAAATGATTGTTAGTCTTATGTGTTACCTTGTTGGATTTAAGGGTATTCCCATGCATAGTCATTGTCTATCTCCCAATTGTAAACCAACAAACCAAAGTCAAAGTGAGATCATGTTGGGATGAGGATGTTGAGATATCGAGCTCCACTCATGATATGCCAGGGTGACCGTTGTGCATTTATGTCACCGACTTGTTAGCTGCAGATGCGGTTGGTACACTGCCTATGAATAATAGCTGGATGACAGCTATCCTTATGTAGTCTAGTTCGTGGCTCAGTTAGTATGCCACCTTAGTTAGTTGAGTTTGGTTTTGAGACCCACATATAGGGTTCTTCTATTTCTTTATACTAAAGTTCTTTTGGCTTTCACAACTAAGAAGAGGAAAACTGTTTTCAGCCTCCACCTTTGTGTGTATTCCCCCATTGTGTATGTGAGAAAGCCGCAAGTGAGACTCCTTCCTTCTCTCCCACTATCTTTACATGGTATCAGAGCCTGGTTCGTGGTACGGAGCTCAAGAAAGCAAACCAAGTTCGTGGTGTCCTAGTAAGAGGACCAGTGTTACTTTCCTTTTTCGAGTTTGGGAGCAAATCTCTGCAGGTAGCACAGCCGGAAAGTGCAAGAGTGCATTGTCTCAGATTGAGATGCCCTTCGCGATGTGGCGAGAGGGCAGTATATGCTGCGGGTAAGGGCAAAGCCCTTGATGACTATATTTTTCTGATTCGAGGCCATTTTGGGGCCCGTTTTGGAGGTGAAAGTTCTCCGCAAGCACTGAGAAAAAGGCCCTATTTTTGCTGTGCGACCACTGCTCTGCAGGTCGGTGAAAAGTTGCCGCAGAAATTGCATCGTATGCCTATACACAGAGATATTGGGAGTTATAGAATCATCCTCATTGCTTGTTCATGCAAAATCATCACTAGGAACTGACTGTGTGGTCAAATACCACTTTCGTCAGTTTTGCAGATTTGCCCATGTGAGGCAGAAGCTGTGTTTTTTGCAGTGACAGAATATTTTGCAGTGTTCTGTAATGGCGTCTGATTCTCTTTCACATGTCACTGAAAAGCTTGACAAGAACAACTTCCAAGCATGGAAGTTTAGAATGACAAATTTCCTTATGGGAAAAGGCTATTGGGAGTTCATTACTGGAAACGAAGAAGAACCAGTTCTTCCTAATGTTCCCAATCAATAGGAAATGCAGGCATTTAAAGGATGGCATGAGAGAGCCAGAAAAGTTATGAACTGGCTGTCTATCAGTATTTCAGATTCTATGATTGTGCATATTCAGGATGCAAGTACGCCAACGGAGGCATGGGATACTTTGGCAAAAATGTACAGCACAAATACGCAAGCCAGGAAAATGCAACTCAAGTAGGAGTTACATAATGTGCAGAGAGAAAATATGAGCATCAATGACTACCGCATGAAGGTGAAGAAAATTGCAGATGCACTTGCTTCGATTGGGTCACAAGTGGAAGATGATGACCTAGTTTCTGTGACCTTGAATGGTCTAGGAAAGGATTATGCACAGTTCCGGACATCCATTGCCGTCCGTGAAAAATTTCCTGATTTTGAGGAGTTGTTTGCTCTTCTAATTTTTGAAGAGCAGAGAAATGGTGGTGCATCTTCTTCAAGAGGAACTTCAAAAGAAACTGTCTTCTACTCAAATGCTGGAAGAGGTAGAGGCAGAGGTGGAGGAGGCCAATCTGGAGGCCGTGGTAGAAATCAGAATATGCAGCAAACTCAAGAAAACCAGTCCTTTGGAGGAGGACATGGTAACTCTAGAGGCAAGGGGAGCCAAAGAGGTCGTGGTGGATGGCAGAGAGGCCAAAATGCAAACAACAATGTTGAATGCTACTATTGTGGCAAAATGGTTCATATGGCTAAAGACTGCTACAAAAAGCAGAATGACATTATGAATGGAAAATTGCAGCAAGGCATTTATGCATCTTCTAGTAGACAGGGTGATGACAGAAATGAGCATCTATTTATGGTGCAGCACATGACCAATTCTGTGATAAGTGCACAAGAAAGAAATGATGTGTGGTATGTTGACTCAGGTGCATCAAACCACATGACAGGTCCTGCAGAATGGATGCAGGATGCAAGGAAAATGGATAGACTAGGATTTGTGGAGACTGGTGATGATATTGCACATCCTATTGTGCAAATTGTTAAAATTCCTTTCTCTATGCAGGATGGGAAAAAGAAATACCTGTCTGATGTATTTCATGTCCCGAATATCACCAAGAACCTGGTCTCTGTTGGTCAAATGGTTGAGCAGGGCTTGCAGGTCAGATTTAATTCTCATGGATGCTTTGTTGAGGATATGAAAAATAACGGTCGCTTGATAGCAAAAGGAAAGAAGAAGGGCAGGATGTTTACGTTGGATGCGGACATGCCTGAATTGAGTGCAGCAATGTTTGCACATGGGACTGGTGTAGTTGCAGATATTGATATCTGGCATAAACACATTGGTCATGTTAATGTACAGCGACTTAAATCAATGTAGGCCCAAAATATTGTTGCAGGATTGCCTAAATTCAAGGTTGCAGAAATGCATAAGGTATGTGAAGCCTGTCAATTTGGAAAACAGGCAAGGAAACCATTTCCTAGACATGTTCAAGAGAGTAAGAAGCCATTGGAATTAATCCACTCTGATGTGTGGACTACTAAAGCTGCATCTATTGGAGGCTGTCATTATTTTGTCACTTTTATTGATGACTACAGCAAAAAAGTTTGGGTTTATTTTATGAAAAAGAAAAGTGAAGTGTTTAGGCATTTCAAAGCTTTTAAAGCTATGGTTGAAAAAGAAACAGGCTTGCAAATAAAATGCCTAAGGTCAGATGGAGGGGGAGAGTACCTCTCAAATGAGTTTGCAAGGTTCGTGCAAGAGCATGGCATAAAGCAGCAATATTCATGCAGTCATACCCCACAGCAAAATGGACTTGCAGAAAGGAAAAACAGGCATATTGGAGAGGTATCTCAGGCCATGCTAAATGAAAAAGACCTACAAGATTATTATTGGACTGAAGCAGTTGCTAGAGCAATTTACATAATGAACATGACTCCCACTGCAGCAATACATGGCATGATGCCAGAGGAGATGTATACTGGTAGGAAACCATATATTTCTCATTTGAAAATTTTTGGTTGCATTGCCTATGTTCATGTGCCAGATGAGTTGAGGTCCAAGTTGGATCCAAAAGCTAAGAAGTGCATCTTTATTGGTTATTCTCTGCAGCAGAAAGGGTATAGATGCTATAACCCTTCTACTCGTAAGTTTACAGTGAGCAGAGATGTTGTTTTTGATGAGATGAGCAGCTGGTATAAACCAGTAAATGTGATTAATGATGTAGATGCACAAAGTGGTAATGCTGCACAGAATTCACAGCAGCAATCACAAAATATTAGTGGACCTGCAGTGTCCTCTAGAAGTGGTTCACATACTTCGCCATGGACAAGCAGATTGAGATCAGGAGAATCTCCCCAAAGCAATGCAGATAGTGGTATGCAGGTATCACGAAAAGGAAAAGAGAAGGTAGATCAGCCCATGTTTGATGTGAATGCAGATCACTCTTATGTGGATGGTGAATCCAGTGGCTCAGAATAGAGCATTGATGATGAGTTGGGTATTCCTTCTATTGTTACACCTGGAGTAAGGAAGACCAGGGATGTTTTGAGAGCACCTCGAAGTGAGCTTACTTTACACACGTCTACCAGAGCTAGGTATCCTATGGATAGGCTGAAATATGATGGATTTACAGCCACTCACTATGCCTATATGGTCAAAGTGATACAAGAACCAGAACCCACTTCTTTTGAGCAAGCCATGGGAAAAGAAAAATGGGAGAAAGCCATGGATGAAGAAATGGATGCCTTGGAAGCAAATGCTACATGGGAATTGGTGCCTTTGCCTAAAGACAAGAATGCAATTGGCTATAAGGTAAAGCAAAATGCAGATGGTTCTGTGAACAGATACAAGGCAAGATTAGTTGTCAAGGGGTATGCACAAACATATGGGATTGATTATGAAGAAACATTCAGTCCGGTTGCAAGGATGGCAACCGTAAGAGCAGTCATTGCTATGGCTACATCAAAGGGATGGTCTTTACATTAGATGGATGTAAAGAATGCCTTCTTGCATGGTGATTTGCAAGAAGAGGTCTTTATGGAGCAGCCACCAGGTTATGTTCATGCTGTTCATCTTGAGTTTGTTTGCAGGTTGAAGAAAGCCTTGTATGGCTTGAAGCAAGCACCTAGAGCATGGTCTGACAAGATAGGACAGTATCTTGTCACTATTGGCTTTCAGATTTCCAAGGTAGATTTCTCACTTTATGTGAGAAAAACAGAGAAAGGTATTATGCTGCTTGTCATTTATGTTGATGATTTGATCATCACAGGTGATAGTGATGAAGATATCCTTCATGTGAAAATGCTATTGAAGCAGAAGTTTAAGATGAAGGATTTGGGAGAGCTGCATTATTCTTGGGCATTGAGGTGATTAGATCACCAAGTGGGATACGGCTCTTGCAGAGGCAGTATGGATTGGACATGCTGTCCAAATATGGGATGACAGGCTGTAAGCCTATTTTAGTTCCTTTGGAGCAGAATGTGAAGCTGAGCACAGATGCAGGTGAGCTTCTGGAAGACCCTACTATGTACAGACGCATAGTAGGAAGTTTGATTTATATGACTATTACTAGGCCAGATTTGAGCTATGCTGTTGGATTGGTAAGTCAGTTTATGTAGGCTCCAACGAAACCGCATTTGGATGCGGCTAGACGCATACTCAGGTATGTGAAGTCCACATTGCAATATGGACTATTTTATGAGGCTGGGGTTCAGATACAGTTGCATGGATACACTGATGCTAATTGGGCTGGTAGTATTTGTGATAGACAATCTGCCAATGGATATGTGTTCTCTTTTGGGAGTGCTGCAGTCACTTGGAGCAGCAAGAAACAACCTACAATTGCCTTGTCGAGCACAGAGGCTGAGTACAGGGGTGCAGCAATGGCTGCATGTGAGGTAGCTTGGTTGCATAAGCTACTTTATGATATGGATCAGTCTACAGATGGGCCAGTTGTCATTTATTGTGACAACATGAGCAGTATACACTTGGCAAATAACCCAGTCTATCATGCTAGAACAAAGCACATTGAGGTGCATTATCACTATGTGCGGGAGAAGGTGTTACTAGGTCTTATTGATCTAGTTTATGTCAGCACAGAGGATCAGGTAGCTGACATATTCACGAAGGCATTGGGTGCAGAGAAGCTGCGCAAGTTCAGAGACCTGCTTGGTGTGCAAGAATTGGGATTAAGCTCGAGGGGGAGTGTTGAGTTATCAAGCTCCATTCATGATATGCCAGGGTGACCGTTGTGCATTTATGTCACCGACTTGTTATAGCTGCAGATGCGGTTGGTACACCGCCCATGAATAATAGCTAGATGACAGCTATCCTTATGTACTCTAGTTCGTGGCTCAGTTAGTATGCCACCTTAGTTAGTTGAGTTTGGTTTTGAGACCCACATATAGGGTTCTTCTATTTCTTTGTACTAGAGTTCTTTTGGCTTTCACAACTAAGAAGAGGAAAACTGTTTTTAGCCTCCACCTTTGTGTGTATTCCCCCATTGTGTATGTGAGAAAGCCGCAAGTGAGACTCCTTCCTTCTCTCCCACTATCTTTATAGAGGATGCCCAAATGAGTCTACTGTTGATGCAACTAGAGTGAGTACCAGGTTGTGGATCATGTGTGTTGCCACTAGAGGTGGGCAAGCCATGAAGTTTCCCATGGACTACTGCTAGGGTTGAGGTCATCAATTTGTGAGGGGGAATGAAGGGGCAAATTAATGTGTGTGTGTGTATGCCTATGGGCTTGGACTCCTATGCAAGGAGTGTGTGAGTGTCGGTGTGCTAGAAGGTTCTAGTGACTCATCAGTTAGGTATGTCAAGATGGTGTGATGTGTGAGTGATCATAGGAGGTGACTGATTGAGATAATCATGGAGATGATTGTGGATCTGGGATCTACCAACATGGAGGCAGTTGCCTATGTATGTAGCCACTCTTTGAATAAAGATTTACATTGTACCTCATTGCTCTCTGTATGAATTCACAACAAGTTGTACCTAAAGCCTAGTAAGTGTGACTTTGCCCGATCTACTATCTACTACCTAGGGTTCAAGGTCTCAGAAGGTAAAATTATGATGGATAAGGGTAAAATTCGTGCCATAACTGAGTGGCCAATGCCTAGAACAGTGCATGACGTGCGCTCATTCAATGGCTTAGCCTCTTTCTATAGGTGTTTTATGGATATGTATTTTGATATCATCGCTCCACTCATATATTTGACCCGTAAGAGCACTATGTGGAGATGGACTGCTAAGCATGACAAGGCATTTGAAGATCTTAAGAGAGTTGTGAGCTTTGAACCAGTGCTAGCCCTCCCGGATTTTAGTCAGCCCTTCAAAGTCCAGACTGATGCTTCGAATCTTGCAATCAGAGGAGTACTCTTGTAGAACAGTCACCCTGTGGCCTACGAGAGCCATAATCTCATCGATAGAGAGACACGGTACCCAACTCACAACAAAGAGATGATGGCCGTGGTGCATTGCCTCTAGACATGGAAGCACTATCTGATAGGGAAGCCATTTGTGATCTACGCTGACAATGTTACCACATCTTGCTTCGTGACACAGCCAAAGTTGAGCCCGAAGCAAGCACGTTGGCAGGACTTCCTTGCCAACTTCAACTTTGAAATCAAATATAATCCCGAGCGAGAGAACACTGTGGCAGATGCTCTTTCTAGGTGACCGTACCTAGCTGCCATCCAGATCATCCAAGGGGCCACCCTCTTGGACAAAATTAAGAAGGGATATGCTGAGGATGCCTTAGCCCGATGGATCCTCTCTAAAGAAGGCAAACGTGCCCATGTTGAGGTCAAGGAGGGCCTCATTTACTTCAAACAGAAGCGGGTTTATGTACCAGTCACTAGTGGTTTAAGGAGACGGTTGCTACAGGAACATCATAGGCAGCATGGGCTGGACACCCAAGTCAGAAATGGACCATGGGATTATTGAGCAGAAGCTTCTGGTGGCCGCTCATGGAGAGAGAATACGACTCCTTCTTGAGGACGTGCCAGATCTATGCATAGGATAAAGCAAAAAAAAGACAGCCTACAGGGTTACTCCAACCCTTGCCCATACCCGAGTGCCTATGGGAAAGCGTATCCCTCAACAGTAAGTACACAGGAATCCTTATCGTGGTATGCTGATTGACCAAGTATGTGCACTTCATCCTATGCAAAGCATCATGCGATGCTGAGGCACTCTTTTTCAAGAACATTGTTAAAAACCATGGCCTATCAGATCTATTTGTGCCAGTGGCACAGTCGCCGGTGTTTGCGAGCTCGTGGAGGACAAAACCATCGCTTTGGAGGTTCTAAGATATGGTGGTTGCCTACAATCACATTCACCCTTTCCACGGCTCAGGGGAGGGGGTTGAAAGGTAAGGGGGAGTATGTAACGGGGATCCTTCCCCATTGACAAGGGATCCCAAGGGTTCATGGCCACCCTTGGATCCTACTCCATCAAAGGCCTACAATGTGCCATGGCGGATCAAGGTGGATTTGCCCTAAAGGCACCAAGATGCTCTCAACTGGATGAGTGGCATATGGTGGATCGACTCAGCCAACCGGATGGCCCCAAGAACTACCTTATCAGCACATTGGAGCCAATCAGCAGTAGCGAGCCATGATGGCTAGCCATAAAGGAACCGATGATGACCCTAGGCCTAACAAAGACCCAATCCACATGGCAGACTGTGGGTTTGCCACTTGACAATGTGGTGAGCCATCCGACGGCATGGAGAGCCACCTAGGCTCCTTACAGGTCTGAGACACGGACATCACATGTGATTGCAGCGTGGATCCCGCACCGGAGGGCCTCATTGGGTTGCTGCAACACATGGAGCGGTCATGAGGTGGATCTCACATATGTGGCATATGAACACTGGACCATAGAATACAAGATGCCATGACATCCAACTGGACATCCATGACTGCACTACCTACAACAGTGAGTGCGAGTGGAGGGAGCGCCTGGACTAAGCGCGGCAACCGAGGATAACAGTCTCGAAGATCGTGGACTACCAACCACATGCCTATGCATGGAGTCCATCCAGCAGATGATGAGTGCTCATCCAATGGCCATGGAGCATCATCTTTGATTACATAAGCCCGAGCCCGCGATGCAGTGTGAGTCACTTTGTTGGTGCTCGGGAGAGATTGAGTGCATCTTCCAACCAAGAGAGCTTACCTGACATGACGAGATGGAGTCTACGTGTAGAGTGGCTCCGCAGTATCTTGGTCTAAGGGTCCAACATCGAGGAGAGTAGTGTAGGGAATGAGTTTGGCCTTTGGGTCATGTAATAGCTGCACCTTGCAGAGCAAAGCCCTTGTGGCCTCCTCTATACGAACTGCTTTTCATCTCCTTGCTTTCGTGTATGTTTCAAGAAGTTTGCGTGTGGTTTGAATGGCATGCTAGCCTTGCAACGAAGTAGTTAGTGAGTCTTCGTCTATTTGTGAGAGATGGGCATTCAAAGTCCTGTGAATTTTGTCTTCTAGCATTGCACGCAAGTCATAAACCCCCACCCATTGAATGTTGTAAACATAGAGATCACGTAGAAGAGGGTAATCGGAATCATAGAACCCCCAAATCGATACATCGAACGAAAGGTCAAGTCGTGGAGTAGTCGATGGGGTGATGGTCTTTTGTCATTGGATCGGGCATAAATTATTACCTTTGGAGAGACGAACGAGGACAACCAAGCACGGTCAATGCAGTTGGTTAGCCCAATGTCTCCTCCATGGGTAGGTCCCGAGTTCGAGCCCTGACAGCCGCTCTACGCACGCATGTACCTTGGAATATTCCAAGGGAATCTTCGCTAACCCGACTAGAGCGGTGAGGAGATTCCTTTTGGTCCAGTTAGGCTCGATTCGGTTAGGTCCCTGCCGCAAAGTCTAAGTAGTTATGGAAACCTAACGAGATCAATATCGAGTGTTGTGTCAGCATGAGGGAGTTGAGCCTGTGAGAATGAGGGGAGTGGTTTTGATTCGTGAAAGGGGGTCTATGCGTGGCTCTGTGATGACATGGACATGTGGCGTTTACCAGAGAACTGGTTTGTGGCAACACCCACGACATACTTTTACCACATGGTGACCCGGAGTACTGTCAGCTGTGCAATAGCCAGCTGTCGGATAGCTGCGGGTCCTAAGCCTTTGGTGGGTGGCCCCCATCGTACAAACCATATTCAAATAGTCCGAATCGATGGGCTAGTTCAAAAGAAGACCATCCAGTGGTCTAAGAGATCTGGTGCCCAGATCGATGGTGCATGTTCATCTTCGACACTTAGTCTTTTGAGGGCCTTGGTCTAAGGTTCGTCATTCAGTGAGAGTCCGAGGAGTTCCCATCGCCTTGGCTCATTTATCGACTTGTGCACCATTGCAAGGGAGATCCATTGAGCAGTCCGGTCCCAAGGGAACACACAGAGGTGAGGCAAAAAAAAAAGAGAGTTTATTTCTGAGGCCTTGTGCCCCCCCCCTTCCCCTACCCCCCTCCCCCCTGTCACCCCACCCCTCCCCCCCCCTAACCCCCCCATCTCCTTCCCCCCCTCCTCCTCCCCCACCCGCCCCTAAACCTGCCCTCTCTAACTCCTACCCTAAGGGGCTTAGAGCCCCTGCTTTGCTAGCAGGCAAAACTGCCCGCCATGCTACACGATGCCCACAGCGCTCGCCCGTGGTGGCTCTGCACTACTGTGTCGGTGCTCTATCGGCCATGCTCGCCTCCGTGCGTCCTCCTTGTGCCCCGCCTGCCTCCCTGCCGATCCGCACCTTTGCTCCTTCCATGTCCCCTCCTCTCCACACCCTCCTCCCCACCCCTCGACTCCCACCCCCTCGACTCCCACCTCCCCTCCTCTCCAAACCCTCCTGCCCATCCCCTCGACTCCCACCTCCATCCCCTCATAGCCCCCCCTCCCGTTGCCACCCGGCATCCTCCCCCCCCACTTCCCCCCGCCTTAAAAAAACATAAAATCCCTAACTCTAAAACTAACCTAGGTTAGTTTAGGTTAGTTTAGCTTAACTGTACGTTAGTTAAAAGTTAGCTAGGTTAGGCTAACTGGGTTAGTTTAGGTCAGGCTAGCCTAAGTTAGGTTAGAGTAACTAACAGTTAGTGTAATTGCCAATTAGAGTAACTGGCTAGTTATAGTAACTGGCCAGTTAGACTAACCAACCTTACATCTTAAGTCCATTCACACTGCACTTTTAGCCAAAGGACCCCCCCAACACACAAAAAGACCACATTTTACCCGTACTTTAACCCTTCGTAACTCGCCCATTTGGCGACCAAATTGAACCCCATTTCAGCCATGGTTTCACCTCGAGGGGTTCACCTAAAAAAATTTAGGTGTACCACATGCATTCAAAAGGAGGGGTATTTTAATCCAAGTTTTAAAAAATTTTAATAGAATTAAAATAATAGGAGGGGTTTTTTAATTCAACTTTTAAAAAAATTCACTTAGTTCATAAGGAAAGAAGAGTGTTTTTATTGTGGGAGAGATTTTAGTTGAGGGGTTTTTTGAATACCCTTTGAATGCAAGTGATACATAGGGTTTCCTAGTAGTGCACCCCCCAAGGGTTTTACACACAGAAAACCCACGCTATGGGACATTTTTATATCCCATTGCACACCATTTCAGCATCCCTAGCACTCATTAATTTGCGCCCCATGTGGGCCTCTTTTTGCACTAATTCACTCATAAATTTTTATCATGAGCTCCGATTGACGATCCATCTAAACTGGCACATTTCCCTACTCATGAGGGACAATCCTAGGCATGTTATTAACATGACGGTCCCTACAACACTAACGCATCTCTAACTCCCCCCTAACACAACTACACCCGCACTTGCGGCAGAGATACCGGTTACACATCTCGCCAAATCTACATGCAGCTACGCTCCAGCCAACGCCTCCAACAATTATGGTCGCCAAGTATGCATGCATCTATGCTCTAATCAACGCCTCTCTGACAACTCTCTGCCACAATCCCCCCCCTAAAATTCAAGAAATCCCTTTGACTCCTCCATGACACGACATGGCCGCACACCATCGCGATGATGGGTACCTTGAACTTGAAGTGAAGGGGAACAATTTCTTTAACCCTTGCAAAAATTTTGGCAAGAATAATAACAATCAAGGCAGGCACCCCTCGACAAACTCAAACTTCCCAAAAAATACAATGGTAGGGGCGATACAGCCCAATTCCTTCAGTATTTTGATGCCACATGCCGAGTGGGTGGAGATCAATTCAATGAAACCAAGGTCGCCTGGTTACCCATGGCCTTAATCGATGAGGCCTCATAACAATACCTAGACCTCCTAGTGGAAGAAAGAGCCACATGGGACCTGCTACAAACTGAATTCAAGAGGCGCTTTCAAATGGAGGGACTACAAGATGATCCTGCTCTCCAACTAAGCAAGCTCAAACAAGGTCATCAAGAAGATGTACGCACGTACTTGGGCAAGATGAAACGCTTAATTGTCAAATGTGACCCACGCCCTTGGATTTCCGTCAAAGTTTTTCATCCATCAAGTTTTTTCTTTTTTCTTTTCTTCCCCTCCCCCCTCCACCATTCCCCCCTCTACCACTATCCCCTCCACTCCCCCCCCTCCCTTCCCCCCCCCCTCTCCATTCCCCCCCACCCCCCCTCCATCTCCACCACCCCCTTTCCCCCCCCTCCATCTCCACCACCCCCCTCTCCATGAGGATTACCAAAAAGCGAGCGACAAAAAGCGAGCAAGCCAAAAAAAGCAAGCGATAAAAAACAATAAAAGATTTATAAATCCCCCATTTTAGTAGCAAAAAATAATAACTTATTCAAAAGTGCATATGTTTCCTCAATGCCAGAAGGTTAAACATACATATAACTTTGAAGCCATTAACACTAATTTCACATCATCCATGAGATAGTTTGTATGTTTAACTTCCAAGTCATTGTTTGTATCAAAGACAAACCCTACTGTAATCAAGTTCTCTCTTTCCACTAGAGTAATTGAGATCATCTTTCCAAGGACTCCTTGCATGGATTAGTCTAGATTCAAGCAAATTGGCCACAAATTCATTTTTTGGTCATTAAATTTTACTAGATGGTGCACAAAGACATGATAATCGTCTAAAGTACGCCTTGCCATTTGATTTGATATGTAACATGACTGTATTTGGACTTGTAAATCAAAAGATACAGGGATGTGAAAATGTCCTCTTTTGGGCAAAAAAAGGAGTGCGTTAACACACTCCCTGTTTGGCCCAAAAGAGGACATTTTCACATCCCTATATTTTGGCAAGATGTCAACATTTGATTGTTTTGGCCCAAAAGATGAGTTTTTAACATCCCTGCATCTTTTGATTATCAAATATAAATGGCATAATGTTACATATCAAATCAAATGACAAGGCATGATTTAGATGAATATCATGCCTTTTTGCACCATCTAAAAACTTGTGTGACACATAACCACCTTTTTGAATACTTTGTACTTCAAGCAGTTATTTTATAAAAAACTTAGATTCTTTCCTTGCTTGCTTGATTTTCCAACCACTTTAACTAATTGTCGCTCGCTTTTTTGGGCTCGCTCGCTTTTTCTCGCTCGCTCTATTAACTGCCTCCCTCTCCACCACCCTCCATCTCCACCACCCCCTTCCATCACCACCACCCCTTCCCCCCCCCTCCCTCCATTCTTCCCCCACCCTTCCCTCCACCCCTTCCATCTCCACCACCCCTTCCCCCCCCCCCCCCCCCCCTCCACTTCCCCCCCCCTCCCTCCACTCCCCCCCCACCCCCCCTCCATCTCCATCTCCACCACCCCCTTTCTCCCCCCTCCATCTCCACCACCACCCTCTCCACCACCCTCCCTCCATCTCCACCACCCCCCTTCCACCACCACCACCCCCTCCCCCCCCTTCTCCTCCACCACCACTCTCTCTCTCTCTCTCTCTCTCTCTTCTTTCTCTCTCTTTTCCCCCCTCTCTCTTTCTTTTCCTCCCTCCCCCCCCCCCCTCTCTCTCTCTCTCTCTCTCTCTCTCTCTCTCTACCCCCTCTCCCTCCTCCTCCTCTCTCTCTCTCTCTCTCTCTCCTCTCTCTCTCTCTCTACCCCCCCTCGCTGGCCACTCCTCACCCTATTTAGCAAGGGCTTAAGCCCTTGCTACTTAGCACAGTGATGCCCACCGTCGGCAAGGCAGTGCCCGTGCACAGCGCCTGCCCCGCTTCCTCGCCCTCCCACACCTCGCCTCCGTACCCTCCTCCCTGTGGGGGTTAAAGGTCACTGTGCCTTAACCCGGTTATGTACAATACTCAAACACATATATAAATGAATGAAAAAGAAAATTAGGGTGGTTCTGCACCCACCAAACTTGTGTGGCTCTCTATCTCTCTCTCTCCTTCTTCCGTTCTTGCTTCCGTTGAGAGCACTCTCAACTGGTATAGAGCCCAAGTGATCTAGCTGAGTGTGCGTGAATGCTGGAAGCTCAGCAGCTCTGTGGGAGGAAGGAGAAGCTCTGTGGGTGACTTTACTTGCATCCAAGTGTGCAGAGACCTTGGAGGAACCTTTGGAAAAGTCACTTTGGCTTTGTGAAGTGGTTTTGAGAGCCTGTTAAGAGCTTTCAAAGAAAAAGTCGTTTTTTGAGCTTTTCCCTGTTCCGTTCGATGACAGAGACTCCATATTGACTTGTAGAGGCAACTATTGCTTGCTTTTGGTGTCCACTTCACTTCAGGAGCATGGAAACACCTTCATTCTTGAATCTGGGGATCATTTCATTGGATTTCTGACTCACTGTGTCAGTTCCTGTGTTTTTTGACCGGGTGTTGGAACTCAAGTTTGGAGCAACCATTTGCAGATCTATCAGTTCCGATGGACTCAAGAGGTCCTAAAACTTCTATGTTGCTCATCATTCGCACTCTGGTGGAGTTTACAGATAGCTCTGTTTCCAAAAACTTTTTTCAGTCCGTGTGTTGGACCCAGTGATTGAGACCACGATTTCCAAAACCGTCTGTCCCATTGCGTTTCGGACGCCCAAAAACCCCTACCTATCAGTTCTTACGTGATTCAGTGGAGGATTTTCAAAGTTATAAATCTCTGTGTATTCGATTTCGTCTCTCTGTTATGCATTTTTCATTCTAAGGTTTTGAAACCTTAGATTTATGCCACATGGTAGTGGATAAGTGTTGACTCCCATTTCTCACTCATCGGTTGGGATTTTGGAGTTCTGGCAGAAGAGAGATATTTGCAGATTTTCTTGCTGAGTCCGATTATGCAATGGCGCCAATGTTTTGAAGCATCTCAGGTTCTATTTTCAGTAGCGCTCATTACTGTGGGACTATGATTTCTTGAGCATACCTTATGCAGATCACTCTGGTTGCAGTTTGAGCAGTGTGCGCTCATTCGTGGTGTGCATTGGATTGCAGTGGATGATTTATAGGCCATTTGGATGCATTGCGGTCCTTGTTGGATGTGCTGATAGGCCCAAATTGCCTTGTGGGATGCTATTTTTTATGGACGCTTTGCACATGGATGCTATTTTAAGCTAAGGGACAGCTTTGACACATTGCAGGTGATGCACTGATAGTGCTATGCTCTCTTGGATGAGATATTATTGATGCATATGCCAGTGGACGGTGTTTATGCTTGAGTCATTTGGCACTTATTGGCATTTTCTTTTGGGCCAGATTTGCTCATATGGATGCATAGTATATGCACATGAGTCAGATGCATCTTTTGATGCTTTGAGCTTTGAATTTTGGTGATATTTCACTCTATTGTGGCATACACATTTGGGTGCACCTAGTATTTGGTGTGATTCTCTCTTGCAGGCACTAGCATTTGGGATTTTGTTTCATTTGCATCATGGCATCCTCTTCCATGTCTGAAAAGGAGTTTTTTCAGCATTAAAAAGTTTGATGGGACAAACTTTTCTTTGTGGAAAGAACAAATAAGGGATGTGCTTATTCAAAAGAAGCAGATTAAACCCTTGGTAGGGATTGAAGCTAAGCCTGCAAATATGTCTGAGGATGATTGGAATGAGTTAGATGCATTAGCAAAGTCTACTATTAGACTTCATCTTGCAGAGTTAGTTTATTTCACAGTAGTAAATGAGCAGACTACGGAAGATTTGTGGAAGAAACTGTGTGCCACTTATGAGAAGGAAACTGCCTCTAATAAAGTTTACCTCATGAAGAGGTTGTTTGAGCTGCAGATGAAGGAAGGGGTCTCCATTGCTTCTCACTTGAATGAATTCAATATTATTTTCAGCCAACTTCAGGCTCAGAAAATGAATTTTGATGCGGAGACTAAGGCAATATTTCTCTTATGTTCATTGCCATCCTCATGGGATACCTTCCGTACAGCTATCAGTAACTCTGCACTTGGTGGAGTACTGAAATTTGATGATGTTGTGGGTAGCTTGTTGGCCGAGGAGATTAGACGGAAGTCTATGGATGGCAACAAGCAGGATGCAGCCTTAAATGTGCAAAGGGGCAGATCACAGTTCAGGGGGAAGTCCCAAGAAAGAGGGAAGTCTCGTAGCAAATCCAGGGCACAGAACATTGAGTGTTACCACTGTGGCAAGAAGGGCCATATGAAAAAGGATTGCTACAAGCTGAAAAGAGAGCAAAAGGATAAGAAAAAGAATGCAAATTGGGGTGCAAATCAAAAGGAAGAGAGTCCAAGGGAGGACAAAGGAAAAGTGAAGATCAAGGAGATCAATGCAGTCACACATGATAGTGACAATGATGTTCTCTTCATGTCTACTTTATCTGCAGAGTTGCTTACCACTTCAGATGATGCATATTCCCAGGATTGGATTTTGGATTCTGGTGCTTCATTCCATGTTACTCCCCATAGGGAATGGTTCTCCACTTATGATAGTGGAAAGACAGGTTGTGTGCATCTTGGAAATGACTATGCATGTGACATAGTGGGAGCAGGTGACATAAAGTTTTCCTTTGCAAATGGGTCTGCATTTGTTTTGAAACATGTGAGACATGTGCCTAAGCTGACCAAGAGTCTTATTTCAGTGGGTCAGCTAGATGATGCTGGTTTTCACACCACTTTTGGCTTTCAGAGTTGGAAAATTCAAAAGGGCTCTATGCTTTTGGCCAGGGGTGCCAAGTGTGGGACTTTGTATCCCTTACATGTATCAGGGGTATTTGATCATGTTGTTGCAATAACCGAGCAGCCAAGCACTTCTTTGTGGCATTGCAGGTTGGGGCACATGAGCCAGAATGGAATGAAACTCTTATGCCGTTTGGGTTATGTACCACATTTGAGTTTCTCTGATTT
Organism: Dipteris shenzhenensis; assembly: GCF_047967505.1. Taxonomy (NCBI): domain Eukaryota; kingdom Viridiplantae; phylum Streptophyta; class Polypodiopsida; order Gleicheniales; family Dipteridaceae; genus Dipteris; species Dipteris shenzhenensis. The sequence continues at coordinate 6,006,792 of NC_141616.1, forward strand.
TGAATTTTGTGAGCATTGTCTCTATGGGAAGCAGACTAAATCAGCCCATAAAAGAAGGGGAAAGAAAGAGTTTGAAATGCTTGATTTGGTGCATTCAGACGTATGTGGTCCCATGCCTACATAGTCATTAGGCGGGGCTGAATACTATGTGACATTCATTGATGATGCAACTAGGAAAGTGTGGGCTTATGCTATAGCTCGAAAGAGTGATGTGTTCCAGGTATTTCAGAAATGGCTGGCCTTGGTTCAAAATCAGTTAGGTAGAACGCTTAAATGCCTACGGACTGACAATGGTGGAGAGTATCTCTCTCATGACTTTCAGCATTTCTGTGATACACGTGGGATTAAGAGGGAACTCACATCCCCTCGTACTCCAGAGCAAAATCTAGTTGCAGAAAAGATGAACCGTACCATTCAAGAAAGGTTGCAATGAATGCTTTCCAATGCAAGTCTTTCTGGTGGTTTTTGGGCTGAGGCAATGAAGACTACAGTGCATGTGATCAATAGATCACCTAGTAAGAGTTTGGATGGTGGTATTCCTGAAGAGGCATGGAGTGGAAAGAAGCCCTCTTACTCTCATTTGCGTATATTTGGGTGTGAGGCATATGCACATGTGCCAAAAGAGCTTCGAAAGAAGCTAGATCCTAAGTCTAGGAAATGCATCTTTCTAGGTTATGGTGAAAGTGGAGAGATGGGCTATCGTCTCTGAGATCCAGAAGCAAAGAAGATCATACGCAGCCATGATGTGGTCTTCAATGAGAAGAAGATGCATAAGGCACCCATGAGGGATGTGGAAATGAGGAGAATCACTTTCCAGGATGTGAATCCACCTGCATATGTTGATAGACAGCAAGCTGTACATGCACCAAATGTGCAAGAAATGGTACAATCAAGTACTCCCACAGGTATACAATCAAGGGTAGATGATGGATCATCTATTAGTGGAAATGATGAGCCAAATGTGGCTGATATGCAAGTGGGACAGCAAGCTGAAATGCCCTTGAGAAGATCATCTAGAGTGTCTAGACCACCTGATAGGTTTGTTCCAGGGGTAGACTATGTGATGCTTACTGATTGTGGGGAGCCTTCTTGCTATAGAGAGGCTATGATGCGTGAGGATCAACGCAAGTGGGAGTATGCTATGCAATCAGAGATGAGTTCACTTATGAAGAATAAGACTTGGGACTTGGTTTCTTTGCCACATGGAAAGAAAGCATTGCCATGTAAATGGGTCTACAAAATGAAGGTCACAAGTGATGATGTGCCTAGGTACAAGGCCCGTTTGGTTGCTAAAGGGTTCAAGCAAGAGAAGGGTGTGGACTTTGATGAGATATTCTCTCCGGTTGTGAAGATGACCACACTTAGATGCATGCTTGGACTAGTGGCAATAGGGGATATGGAGCTTATGCAGATGGATGTCAAGACAGCTTTCTTGCATGCAGATTTGCATGAGGAAATTTACATGGTTCAGCCGGAAGGCTTTGAAGAAAAGGGCAAAGAGCATTTAGTTTTTGCAAGCTGAAAAAGAGTCTCTATGGTCTTAAGCAAGCACCTAAAGAATGGTATCAGAAGTTTGATGCTTTCATTCGGTCCCAGGGTTTTAGAAGGAGTGAAATTGATCACTGCCTCTACACTAAAAGGGCTAAGGATAATAGCCTGATAATCTTGGCACTATATGTGGATGATATGCAAGTTGGCTAGCAAGAATACTTATGAGCTAGATGCATTAAAGGCCAAGTTGCATGAGGCCTTTGATATGAAGGATTTGGGATTTGCACGTCATATTCTTGGTATGCGCATCATGCGTGATCGGAGTAGGAAACTCCTTTGGCTTTCACAAAAAGAGTATGTTACAAAAGTATTTTGCAGCGTTTCAATATGGAGGGGGGGAAGGCAGTGAGTACTCCATTGCCTCCATATGTGAAACTGAGTCATACAGATAGTCCCAAATCAGATGAGGAGAGGGCCATGATGGTCAAGGTTCCTTATGCATCAGCGGTTGGGAGTCTTATGTATGCTATGATAGCTACTAGACCAGACATTGCATTTGCAGTGGGCATTGTTAGCCGGTATATGGCTAATCCAGGAAAGAGGCATTGGGAGGCAGTTAAGTGCATCATGAGGTACATGAAGGGTACCAAGGAGATGTGCATTTGCTTTGGTAAAGGAGACATGCGTGTACTTGGGTACACAGATTCAGACTATGCAGGGCATGTGGATAGTAGGAGATCCACTTCTGGTTATGTGTTCACCTTTGCAGGTGGTGCAGTGTCGTGGATGTCTCGCGCACAGAAGTGCGTTGCTTTGTCTACCACTGAGGCTGAGTATGTTGCAGCCACAGAGGGTTGCAAGGAGGCTATATGGCTTGATCGGCTAGTGGGAGATTTGGGGATTCATACAGGTGTACCGACATTGCATAGTGATTCCATGAGTGCTATTCAGCTAGCACGGAATCCGGTCTTTCATGCAAAGACCAAACACATTGAGGTCAGGTACCATTTCATCAGGGAGGTACTTGAGGACAAGCGCATAGAGCTTGTCAAGGTTTATACAGATGATAACCCTGCAGATATGCTGACGAAGAGTCTACCTAGTCAGTGATTTGAGTATTGTCGTGTATTGATGGGCATTGGATAGTATGCTCACTAGTTGTTCTCTCTTAAAGTCACATTGTCCTTTAAGTGGGAGGTCGTGGGGGTTAAAGGTCACTGTGCCTTAACCCCGGTTATGTACAATACTCAAACACATATATAAATGAATGAAAAAGAAGATTAGGGTGGTTTTGCACCCACCAAACTTGTGTGGCTCTCTATCTCTCTCTCTCCTTCTTCCGTTCTTGCTTCCATTGAGAGCACTCTCACTCCCCACCCGCCTTCGCCTTCTCCGCCCCTCCCGCACCTTCACCTTCTCCCCTCCCCCGCCTTCTTCCCTCTGCTTCGCCTTCGCCTTCTCCCCCCCCCATGCCTTCGCCTCCTTCCCCCTCCCCTCACCAGCCCCCCTCCCCTCCTCTCCACTCCACCCTCCCCTCCTCCCGTTCGAAAACCGTCACCTCTCAGACGCCCCCCCCCAAATTTTTTTTTTTGAAGAAGAAGAAAAATTAATTATTATTAAAAAAAACCTAACCTAACCCCATATCTAACCCTAGTTAGGTTTAACCTAGGCTAGGTTAGTTTAACTTAGGTTAGATTAGATTTTACCTAGGTTAGGTAGGTTAACTCTAGGTTAGTTACTAACAGCTAGGTTAGCTTAACTAACCTTCAGTTAGTAGACTAACTCTAGTTATTGAAAGTAGTTAGGTTAGTTAAACTAACTACCTAGTTATAGTAACTAAGGGGGTTATAGGCTAGTTAGACTAACTGGAATTAACTTGGTTCAAATCCCTCAGTTGGACCCCATTCACACCAACCTTCCCCAAAGGCCAATTTTACCCCTACTTCAACACTTCGTATCGTGCCCGTTTGGGACCCAAAATGGACCCCATTTGAACCAAAATTTCACACACAAAAACACCATGATATGGGGAGTTTTTCCATCCCATTGCACACCATTTTGGCATCCCTAGCACTCGCTCATTAGCGCACCCGTGTGGGCCTCATTTCGCACTAATTCGCTCTTATCTTTATGCCATGACGTCCGATTGATGATCCATCTGCATCAGCACATTTCCCTACACACATGGGAAAATATTAGGCACATTATTAACATGACGGTCCCTACAAAACTAACATCACTCTAACCCTCCAAACAAAACTACATCAACACCCGCACTTGCTGTAGAGTCACCATTTGAAACTCTCGCCCAATCTGCATGCAGGTACGCTTCGGCCAACACCTTTGACTCCAATGCTTGCCAAATGCGCATACAACTCCACTGCAACCATTGCCTCGGACAATCCTCTACCCCAAATCCCCCTAAAATTCAAGCAATCCCTTTAACTCCTCTATGCCACAACATGGTTTGACGCTGTCACGAGATGATGATGGGGATATCAACCTCGATGCAGAGGCTGACAATTTCTTTAATTGAAGAAATAATAACAATCAAGGTAGGTGCCCCTTGGGAAAACTAAAACTTCCCAAATATAATGGTAGGGGAGATCCAACAGATTCCTCTAGCATTTTGATGCCACATGCCGAGCAAGTGGAGATCACAATCCCATGAAACCAAGGTGGCTTGGTTTCCCATGGCCTTAACTGATGAAGCGTCTGAATGGTACCTAGACCTTCTAGTGGAAGAGCAAGCCACATGGGGCCTACTTCAAACAGAATTTAAGAGACGCATTCAGACGGAGAGGCTACAAGATGTGATCCCACTCTCCAACTAAGCAAGATCGAACAAGGCCGTCGAGAAGATGTACGCACGTACCTGGGCAAGATGAAAAGATTAATCGCCAAATGTGACCCACACCCCGATGCAAAGTACCTCACGGCCTGGTTCATTGTGGAAATAAGGAAGAAAATCCAAAAGGATATGAAAAAGATTAGCAGCTATGAAACGTTCAGTGCTGCTCATGCAGCAGCCATTGACATCAAGGATGGCATGACTGACTCTAACACTAGCAGTGATGATGGCAGATCTAGTGCACGAGACAAGCACTCGAAAAAGGGCAAATCCAAGTCCACTACCGAAACATCAAATGAAGATCACCTAGAGGCCATGACCATGAAGCTAAAAGAAGACATTATGTAGGCCATGGAACAAAAACTTCACTCGTCTCAGCCGCTAGCTCAGACATATCCACGGTGAGAAAATGTCTGGTGTCCATACTGCATGGCCAATCATACAGCAAATGAGTGCATAGTCCTAAGAGCCAAGATTACTACACAAGCAAATCCACCACCAAGGTTGTGGTGCCATATCTGCATCATCGGCGGCCATGATGAAACAGTTGCATCTTCAACATGCGCAACAATCCGCATCAACCTCAACAATACCAAGCAGCACCCATGCCAGTGTACAGGCAACGGCACTTGCACAAGTGCCCCTAGCTCCGAAGGAAAATCCTGTTCCCGTTCGGACACAAGTCCCACAACTAGTCAGGAATCTGAATCCACGACCATATCTAAGAGCACCAAATCCAGCTCCTGAGGCAGTTCCAATACATCAATTACAAGCCGAGGAAGTAGACTCATCTCATTTGAGTATGAAGCAGAGTACCCAGTGTACTATGTATAAGGTGCAGAGGGTCTAATACTAGTTTATGCAAATCAAGTACTTCCCAACACATATCGAGCACCAATCAAGTGCTACGGTTGTGGAGAATATCACCGGATCACAAAGTGCCCTCATCGTGGTAGCCCCGATACTTTCCAACCACTCTACAGAGATTGTGGCATAGGACATGCCTGTATGGATTGTCCCATGAAAAATAAAGTCCCACAACAAACAGAGGTTAAGCTTGACATCCCAATTGGCATCATTGGGGTGGACCATCAAAGTCTGGGTCCTATGGATGTAATTACACACCAACAGAAAGAGGCCACTAAGGACCCTAACATTCCAATCCAACTAAAGGGACTTCTTAAAAAGAAAGCACAAGTGCCTCCACCTCCACCAAGCAATGAGCAAGCAGCCAAGCTCATCCACATCAGCTCCCAAGCCTCAAATAAAAGAAGCTCCATACCCAAATGCAGAGGTGGAGAAGGCTCGTTTTTAGGCACTTCAAACAATGGGTACAAAAGGAACAAGCTCAATTTGAGGCTGAGAAACAAGCTCAAGACCCAATCCATGACTTGGCCCCACAAAGTATTGATACTGTACTCGAGCCTCTATTCCAACAATAGACTCCACAACATAATGTACCACCAGGTCAACTTGAAGGAGCCGCACTCTCTAGCATCCTGAGTTGCCCTGTGTCAATTCCCATCGGAATCCTCCTACAAAATCGTCCCAATCTCTGGGAGAGTTTTAAAGGATGGATTGAACTTGCAAATCCCTCTCCACCTATGAACGACATCGAAGATATCCCCATGCGGATGGGTGAGAGAGATGACATATGCAACATTACTGTGCCTTTGATCCACAAGGCATATAATGAAGTCCAAGCCATAGTGGATGATGGAGCAGGTGTAAATGTCCTATCAAAGGAGCTCTACGAAGAATGGGGTCTCCCACCAATGCAAAAGGCTAATTTCAACATATGCCTTGTCGATGATTCATGGGCTAAACCATTGGGAACAGTAAATGGCATGTCCACAAAGGTCACAGGAGTCTGCTTTTTCCTTGAATTCACAATCTTGGATCTCCCCAAAAAATCCTATCAAATCTTACTGGGATGTCCTTGGTTATGGGAAGCATCAGTCCTCCATGACTGGGGAACTAATAGACTGACAATCTAGAATCGTGACACCGTAGTCAGGGTGAATGTGGGAACAGGAGCTATAAAACCAATTATGCCTAGAGCATTGGATGACACATCTTCCATGACAATCTCAAACAAATCAGCTCCCTTGCAATAGCATGCCATAGTGGATGATTCACAAAGCAATGTAAATAATTGGATACAAACATTGGCAACCATCGACAACTGCCATTCATTAGACCCCATCTTCTCGTAGAGATAGATGCTAAGATGCTACAGGTAGATCCTCCACTCACACATGAAGAACCAATCAATCTAGAGATGCCATTCTTTATGGCTGACCTCGAGTGGGATAATGAACCTAAAGAAGGTACCCATACCAATGATCACTCAGATTTTCCTTGGGACCACTGAGGCTGAGATCAAATCTTTGATAATGACAGCCATCTTGCATGCCCTAATGGTAGTCGAGCTTCCAAAAATTGAACCTCCAAAGTTGAATAACAAGCAGAAGGTCCACCAAGAAAGCTAAAGGAGGAAATCGCAGAAAAGCCAAGGCCACACACTTCAATGAATTCAAACGAGTCCAAACAAGGATTGTCAAATTGTATCTTGCAAAGCCAGCTCCCTCAAAATCAGAACCACCACCTCTTGAATGGTCCCTTGAGGGACTGGAATGAGTATGCACAGCAAACAAACCCTTAACACCATATTAGAGAATTTGGGAAAATCCTGATAATTTGGGAATTTTTTAGGGGTTGTAATTATGTAACATTCAATGTTTTTCATTGACTTTTCCCATAGATTTGGCAGTCCATCCAAATCTCACAAATGTGCATGGTTTGCATCAACATAAATAAAATGTCCAATGTTGAGGTTTCGACCAATGCATGGTAGTTTTTGAGGATTTGCAATTACAATGCATTGAGTGCACTCCATTGACTTTCTCACTAGATTTGGCCGTGTATATGAAACTCACAGTTTGGAGTGTGAATGTTCTACATTAGCTGGGAAAAAAACATCATATGTTTGAGTTCAACGAAGCATTTTTTATCTCTTCTCAAAAAAAGGTGGTGTTCAAAAACACCATTTTAGTTTAGTTGGAGAAAAAGTAAGAATGCAACACTAGTCCTTGATATTTTGTCAAGTGTGCAGAAGTTGCAACCACAAAGCAATGGTCTGCAAAAAAAAAGATAAAGAAAAAAGATCGATGTCATACCTCCCAATATTTGTCGGTATTCAATTAAATTATCATTGTGCAAGGAAAAAAAAGTCATGCTTTTCAAGTACCTTCACTCCATTGTGGAGTCAGCATCAGAGTTGGAATCTGTACTATGAGACAAACTAGATAAAGCTCGCTTGCATGCAATGGTTGGTATCTTCACCTTGATGGGGAGGTTGCTGGAAACCTTCTTTGAGAGGTTACCTTTTGGAACCCATGACCATACAATAGCATCAACAGATTCCCAACGTGGAGGATCACCTTTATTGCACATCCAAATCTTGTTCCAACAATCTACATACACCTCCTCAATTTGTGCATTGCGTCTTTTGCATATAGGTGCCTAATATTGTATGAAAACCTTCTTGAAATTTTTAGATTTATTATCCTTCTGTACATCAGTTTGAGCAATGCCTAGCCAAATTGGGTAAATTTTTTCTGCTGGTCGGACCAAAAGAAAGTGTCCTTTTTGTACATCAACCATTGGATCAAATGATTGTTTTGGCTTTTTTTTTTGAGGTCCACAGTGTTGGAATACTGAAAGGAAAGAGTAGAGTGGACACAAACTCAGAATACTTGCTTATAGAATGAAGAAGAAAGAGGTCCTTAAGTAGGCACCTCATACAAGGTCACTGACATCACTGATGACCTCAAAGCTCCTCAATCATCTCCTCAATCTGCTCCTAGATTCACTCAATCATCCTATGTGGCTTTTCCACCACCTAACTGTGCTTGTGGGCACCTAACTGTGCCTCTAGCACTCACACATAGAAACATAAGGTGTGCCTGAGGCATACACCTTGAGATATCCCAACAACCCCCCCTCAAGGAGATGCCTCAGGCTATGTCAAGGATACATCTAGTCTCATAGTTTCTCATGCCATCTCATGGTGGTCAAGGATAAATCTATGGCTAGGTTCTCATGCTAGCAAGGGTTTCCTTGGGTGTAAGGTAAACAGAAAGGGATACAAACAGACCTTCCAATGGTTATCTCTCCTACATGTACATGCACACAATGTCTGTAGGAGGTACCATGGAACAAACATACACATGGCCTACATCATAAGGTGACCAGAGGTGTTTACAAAACACACAACACACAACACACAATAATTTATTTTCATTCATTTTGGAGGACTATCCAGGCTGAGTACCTTGACATAAAAAGAGATCTGGAGCATACATAGAGATGATTTAAAATGCATAATCTTCATGGGATGCCTCATCTTGTGGAGGCAAATTCACTGTAAGTAGATTTGCATTTTCTGTCTTTGCTTTGTCTCTGCAGAACTTCTCACTATGGTTGTTTTTGCCACAGTGCTTACATGGATTAACTTTGAAGCAGTCCTTTGAAAGGTGATTTGTCTTTCCACAGTGATTGCAAGGAGAATACTTGCCCTTCTGGAATTTCATAACATAAGCAGTGTCATTGCCTTTCCTTAACTCCATATGTCTTTCTTCTTCTTGGAGAGCTGAGATAATGCCTTCAAGGTTTGGATTGGGAAGATTCTTCAAAGTGCTTACAATGTGATCAAAGCTTTCAGGCATACTCTTAAGTAGTACTGCCATAGCATCATCAGGGGTGATAGGAGAGTTGATAGAAGCTAACTGAGTCATAAGACTCCGCATATAGTTGACATGGGCAGCTAAAGTAGTATCACTTGCCATCTTTAATTCAAAGAAAGAGATTTTAAGTGATAGTTTAGAAATATGAGAGCTTGCACCAAAAATCAAATCTAGCTTCTGCCATGCTTCCGATGGAGACTCCAAGTCAGATATATGATGTATGTAATCATCACCCAAAGCTAAAGCAATTATACCATATGCTTTTTCTTCTCTTGCTGGATCCCTTGCTGGTCGTGTCGGAGCTGAAGATTCCCCAGCATTTGAGGCCGTAGAAGAAGCGGTAGGAGTAGGTTTGACAAGTCCCCATAAGTTCTCCCGCATCAATGCAAATTTTACTTTCATTTGCCATGTATGGAATCCCTTTCCATTGAACTTCTCAAGATTATATAAAGTAGCCATGAGAGGGTCTAACCCAGATATTGGGCAGTGTCTATCTCTCTTACAAGGCAAAAAGAACTGAAATACTTCCAAAGTATAGGCACTTGATGTAGCAAATAGTAGTGACTAGTTTTCAAACAATGATGCTACTTTTTGTATGCTTCATAGGAGTGGATGAAATAAACACTTTCCAAACACAACCAGGTCTAGCAAGTCAAAACAAAACTGAAGCAACACTTGTAGTGAAGTTATTGAAAACTTCAAAAGACCAGAAATGCTAGAGTAGCATTTTATGTAGCATCATCTTCAAAACTTGTCCAAAACTGTCAAAAATGAAAAGCTGAACTTGGAGGGCTTGTAGCTCACTCTTCAAAGCAAAGAAAAGAGGGCTTTCTGAAGCAAAGGAAAGCTCATATACCAGAGAAGGTCCAGCACAGAGGTTGGACGAAATGGTGCGCACTTTTGCCCGGGAGAGTTGCTACAGGCTGAAACTGAGTTTTGACGATTTCTCCCTCGTTACTGAACCAAATGACTTGAAAAATGCTCAAAATCTTTGTCTTGAGGTCGCCCATCTACTCCTAAGAGGGCTCAGGCAATGGCGGAGCAGGCAGGGAGTATTGAGCAACAGAAGAAATTCGCTGTTTGGAGAATGGCAGCCACCACAGACGTTTTTTCTTCAATTGCTTGCAGGTGGAAGTTCGCCCATACTAGAGGAGTTTCCAGCTCAGAGGGTTTGGGCAATGGTCGTTTGTAGATGGAGAACCAAGCTCTCAAAGATTTTGGGAAGAAAGAGGAAAATGGAGAAGAAGAAGATGAAGAAGAAGATGATGATGTGGCAGAAATGGGCTCAAGGGGGATCAAATGGCTCTGATACCATGTTGGAATACTGAAAGGAAAGAGTAGAGTGGACACAAACTCAGAATACTTGCTTATAGAATGAAGAAGAAAGAGGTCCTTAAGTAGGCACCTCATACAAGGTCACTGACATCACTGATGACCTCAAAGCTCCTCAATCATCTCCTCAATCTGCTCCTAGATTCACTCAATCATCCTATGTGGCTTTTCCACCACCTAACTGTGCTTGTGGGCACCTAACTGTGCCTCTAGCACTCACACATAGAAACATAAGGTGTGCCTGAGGCATACACCTTGAGATATCCCAACACACAGTAGTGATCATTCAACTCTTCAATTCCTTGAAACTCGTCGTTTTCATTATCAACTACTTGCACACAATCAATATGTTGCGTCTTTGGCCAAAATCTCTCATACATGCCCTCTACACTATTGTTTGGTTTATCAAGCTCATCAATCATGTTCTTCTAGTACTTCACTACAGGCTTGTAAAACTTTGTGAAAGATGCTTCTAGACCTTGCAGGTGTGCCCATTTTTCCCAAAAGTGTACATACTCCTTGATACCAACTATCACATCTGAGTGATCCTTCACATACTTGGACATGGGTACACAAGGTGGCTCTCCACTTGGTAGCATTGGATGACCATCCGGATGTCTCTTCCACAACTCAATGCCACCTTCACTTGGTTGCCAATCTAATGATCGTGGATGCACTTTATATTGCATGATAGGAACTTCATTTCGCATAAAGAACCGAAATTGGAGAGGCTTTGAGTGTCCCACTAAAGCATCTTGCCCATCGCATAGGCATCCATCAACATAGCTCTTGAAATCAGAGACTTCTGTTACCAAAAATGGCATTGGAGAAGACTCCTCACATTGTCTAGGAGTATCCATGAGATGTGCAAATGTCAATGTTTGGCTAGTTCTTAACCTCTCTAAAAACCTGCTGAACATTACATCAATATCCTCATGTGTATGCCCAACCATCAAGAATCCCAATTGAATTGACTTGAAAATCCCTCGAGCAACAAGTAATGATAGGTATGCAAACAAGTACCTATTCTTGTTTTCAGAACCACAATTATCCAACTGCAACAATAGGTGTTTGGGTAGTTTCTTATAAGGATTTTCTTGATGGGGACTTCCAAGTCCAAGGTCTTTGAATGTTCCACCCACTTCCACAATGAAGTTGTTGCTTGTCATTAGAAACATAGTGAGAATCAAATGCTTCTCTTGAGGTTAGTGCGTTTAGCAGAGCATTGTCAGACCTTGGCATCCCATCATGTACCAAATCTCCAAGTCCATGGTTATCAAATCTTTCAAGATTTCTCAAACACAAAGCCAATGAACCGATTGTGAAGTTAGGATCCGACGGCCACAAGGATAAAGAAAAGTGACCATAACGTCCTTGACCATGTCCATGTGTTATCATGCCAGTCAAAGCCACTAGGAGCTGAAAGGATTTGTCTATGTCCTTTGAACGATTGCGTAATCTAGGGATGGTTGTCTTCTTTTGGTCCATCTTGGGAAGTAGCAAGCTAAGGGTGTCCACTTTTTGTTCACTCCCCAATCCTTAGGAGGTGGAAAAACAAGCTTTTTAGCACACAAAAATGCAAATCTCACCTACTTCCCTATGGATCTAGTCTTTGAAGTCTTCTGACACAACATCACACTTGCTATTGTGCACACAATCGTATAGTCTGATCGAAAATTCGATGCACACACAAAAAATTTCTTTGTGTCACACGGCATGGTTCCAGGGTGGTCACACGTTTGTCACGAACAAAGAGTGTCATATTAAATTCTAAATTTCTCACTCATTTTAGATTAAATGTTATTGAAACTTTGTAAGTGGTCTCTTTGCATTATGTAGAGCTTAACTTGATTTATTGGTAATTTTTTGAATGATTTATCAAATTATAAATAATTATTTATAATAAATAAAGTCATAAAATACATGCATTTTAGTAGCACACCACATTTTTTTAGTATTTTGAATAATTAAGCAAATCCAATTCGGTGGAAGGTTAGTAGGCACATAAGGGTGTGTGGTTGAATCATCAAATCCCAAATCCAACGGTTAGATTTAGGAAGATTGAAGTTTAACTTTTACTTTTACTCCTTAGAGGATCAACAAAGAATATTAAAAATAAATCTAGTAATTCTCAAACATAACCAAACATTTCAAAAATGTCAATATTTTTAGTCCTCTGCATGATGAATAAGAGGAAAAAATTTTGGTTAAATTTGAGTAAGGGAAACGTACGATATGGCCTCCAACAATTAAATCTCCCTTTTGTGGGGGAAAAAGGGCCACCCAAGCCTAATACCAAGACAAGGTAGGCTTGGTGAGGTAGGCTAGGAGCATCACCGAACCTAGTGGCAAGCCTTTGGAGTCTGCATGCTGCCCATGTGGAAGGCTGAGTCATCAAAACCATGCCACGTTGTTAGACCACGTGGTGCCATCTCATCAAGCAGATGTGACATCACTCCTTGCCATGTCACCTTACATTGCCACACGTGTTGCCACATGTGCCACCTCATCATTCCACATCATCAGCCATGTGAGCACACAATGCCACCTTGGCATACCTCCTCAACCTTGCCACGTCACCAATCCCTCCACCTCAATTTGCCATGTCAATCTACCACCTCATGAATGCCAACTCATCATGCCACATCACCTTTCAATGTCATCGAAGAGGCCGAGTACCACATCATGACCATGCAGGAAGAGACTATATTACCACATCATGACCATGCATGGTGCCACATCAGCCAGATGTATACACATGACGATGTGCGAGGCATACAATACCTCGATCGAGGTATATAACCTGGGTGAGGTATACAATACCTCGATCGAGGTATGTGACCGAGGACACCTAGAGATACCTCAATCGAGGTTCATACATACATGCATAATGCACTGAATACCTCGATCGAGGTATAAGGTCTGATAAGGTATATGATCGGGGCTCTGGGCATAGCAAACCTCTCCACCAAAACTTAGCCAATTAGTATCAATCTTAGCACCTCTCCACCAATAATAATGAAGAGCAATCTAAGAGCAATCTAGTGGATGAGTTGAGGCTCTCTATAAGACACCACGTTTTGGTTCATTTCACCCATTCTTAGCCATTCTTGCCTCCTCATCACTTTGTCACACCTTCCATCCTACTTTCATTGAGAATGGGTTCTCAAAGCCGTAGAGCTAGTAGACGTGAAAGATGTAGGAACCCCCCCCCAAATCTCATTGACGAGGAGCGCAAGCGGAAGGCTCGTGAGCGCAAGAGAGCCTCTAGAGCTCGAGCTCGTGCTGCCACCACTGATCCACCTCCAGCTCTACCTCTACATCCCACCTCCACCCCCACCCCCACCTCCATTGTCCCCCCATGCTCATCCGCTCCCCTACCTCTAGCCTCCGCCCTTCCCCTAGCCACCTACATTTTGGCCTCCACCTCTACCTCTTCCCCCTCCCCCTCCCCCTCCCCCTCCCCCCGCTCCGCTTGGCGCCTCCCTTCCCCCGTCCACCCTACCATCTCCCATTGATCCCCTTGCCCCACCTTGCAGCAGCAGTGTTGCTTCACGACGTGACTTGCCGAAGTCCACTATCCGTCGTCGTACTAGCAAGATTGTGCAGTCTTTTTTTTGTGACCTCACGCCAGCTTCGCAGTCTTCTCTTCTTACATCCCTGATTGATCACCCTGACTTGGTAGAGTGTAGGAGGCTTACTGGTCTTGGTGCACGTAGAGATAGGGTTGTATCTAGCGAGGTCCTTAGCAGTGTTCGACGTTCCTATGCTTCTATTAAGCATAGGAACTCCAGTGATGCCTTGGCAGCACGTCGTGCTATTGTGGCTGCCATTAGTAGACCTCATATGATAGGCCATGTGCGTACCGCTTCACATCTTCTTCAGATTGCACCGCGCACATTGCGAGCAGGCATCATTAGGAGGCAGAGTCTAGAGGATAGTGAGACTGATGCTCTTTGGGCTTCGAGTGGTCGTGCACCTCGCAGCGATCGATTGTTGGATGATTCCACTAGGTCCTTCATACAACAGTTTTGGGAGGAGCATTGCAGAGCATCCCCGGTGTTCAAGAAGGCATTGCAGAAGAGGGTGTCACACGGTGTGTACATTGAGCATGGTGCATGTTTTTTGGAGTGTACCCAGACTGAGTTGTACACTCAGTTTGTAGAGGCGCACCCGGAGTTCAAGATTGGGCAGAGGTCATTTGAGCGATGCAGGCCATGGTTTGTGTGATGCTCTCAGGAGCGTGACACATGTTGTTGTCGCTACCATGTGGATTTTGGATTGATGTATGACGTATTCCGTTCCCTTGATGGTCATAGGGGAGTGGTTCCTACTAGCCCTCGCGACTTCATTCATTCCATATTGTGTACACAAGATGGTGATGCTTTATTCCACTCCCTTGATTGTGTGGAAGGCACGTGTACTTTGTGTGGTGACTTTGCTAGAGTGCCACGAGTTGCACTAGATACTTGTGATGTGCAGATGGTTCGTTGGAAGCAGTATGAGTACTGTACCTTGACATTAGATGGTGGTGCACAGTCGAGGAGGTTGCAGCTTGTGGGAAAGGAGACACCACGTGTTGTATTCATTGACTATTTTCGAGGGAAGTTGTACCGCTACATACGCCACTCGCACACTGCGAAATGGGAGGATCGTCAGTTTCATGCATGTTTGAGGACATTTCCTATAGGGGTGGTTGTCTCAGTGGTGGACTTTGCGGAGAATTACACCTTTGCACCACAGCATGAGATCCAATCGGAGTATTATTTCTCCGAACAGGTGACGTGTGATTGAGTATTGATTTTTTCCCCGCCTCATTATATTGAATTATTTCAATAGTCATATTTTTTTTCGATGCCATATTTCAGGTTGCTATATTTGTGCACATTAGCTATCATCATGCACAGGCTCATGTGGATGGCATTGATAGCACCATGGACTCACGCATCATTGTGCGAGAGTATCACTTCTACATTAGTGATGATCGATCGCATGATCGATCGCATGATGCCCACTTTGTGCAGCATTGCTTCACTTTGCATTATAGTTTCTTGAGGGATCATGGTGTCACATGGCAGCGGTGCTGGATCTGGTCAGACGGTTGCGGTGGTCAGTTCAAATCCGCTAGACAGTTTTATTGGTTCTGCAGATGGCACCGTGAGACAGGCATTCCGATTACATGGAGCTACTTCGAGACAAGGCACGGTAAGGGATAGCACGATGGTGCAGGTGCTTGCGTGAAGCGTGCTTTGCGTCGATACCAGGCGTCACAGTGTCGATCGCTTCAAGGATGCACATGATGTGGTGCGGTGGTGCAGCCAGCACTTATCCACTAGTGCTACGTCCTCGTTTCAGTCGCGTGACGATAGGGTGGTGAGCCAGTATTTTTGGTGCGTGGACATTGGGAGTCTTGATCGGTCGAGGCCTTTTGATTGTCGTTTTGTGCCTGGCACTCTTGATTTCCATTCCATCAGGAGCGTAGGTGAGTCTCACCCCGCGATCTTTTCTCGACGGTTTGCATGTTTTTGCTCTGCATGCATTGATGATGATTGGGGAGGGTGCTCCATGATACCATGGGCCGATCCATGGGTACGGCGAGTGCTTTCTCCCTTCCAGCCTTGGGAGGAGATACATGATGATCAGGATGCGAGATTCAGTTCCTCTAGAGATTATGACCAGCTTACAAATATTTTGCGTATTGGTGATATCTTCGCGGTTATTGCTTCAGAGGGCAATGAGGAGGGTGTGGATTATTACTTGTTGCGATGCTCTATGCTGAAGAGTGTGCTGAATGAGGATACAGTGGATGGGCATGGGATGCACTTCAATGCTCATAGCATGATCGTAGGTGGCCACTATTTTCAGTAGATACAGAGGTGTGGTCGCTATATTGAGTTCCAGGAGTACATGGCGGATCAGGAGGCATACATGTATTCTCATCTTGTTGTTGGGATCAAGATTACTTTGAGTCGTGTTCGCACTCGCAAGGCGACGTCCACTCCACGATGGTGCCTTGCAGTGGCAGATCACGAGAGCATACTTGCAACTATTGGCATGAGAGCTGATCCTGAGGAGTAGCACATTACATATCATATTTTTTGGGATCATCAGTTGATCAGATTGATTTTTATTGGATATCACTAGTTGATTACACTTTTTTGTATTCGATATGTATAGGCTCACTGTGTGACCGTACCATTGTAATTTTCATGGACTCATATTTTGTATTTCACTATGATGGCTGTATACACGTTCATACACATCATTGTATTAGATTCTATTTTTTACATGATGTCCGATGTCTTCTCAATGGGATTTGTTGTATTTGTAATACAAAAAATTGTTTATTAGTAGTAATGTTGTAATTTGTTTTGTGCTTTAGGACATTTTAAAAACGTGACTAAGAAAATTTGTGCACGTACTAACGAAATACGCTTGTGGACTTGCTTGTTGGGGATGAAACTTCGCACGACTCTTAGGCCACCCTAGACATACATCCATGCGAGATTTGGTCTGAATTGATTTGGTATGCGCCACGTGGAAGGTACAATGCATACATTTTTACAATCCCTACTAGCACTCGTGACTACGTATGAGCTATGGCGCATGTACTAACGAAATACATGTGTGGACTTATCTGTTGGGAATGAAACTTCGCACAACTCTTAGGCCACCCTAGACATACATCCACGCAAGATTTGGTCTCCAACTTATTTGGTATGCGCCACGTGGAAGGTATAATGCGTACATTTTTACAATCCCTACTAGCATGACTACGTGTGAAAAATGGCGCACGTACTAACCAAATATGCATGTGGACTTATCTGTTCGAGATTAAACTTTGCACGGCTCTTAGGCTACCGTAGACGTACATCCACGCAAGATTTGGTGCCCAACTGATTTGGTATGCGCCACATGGAAGGACAGCTGTGTACATTTTTACAATCCCTACTAGCACGACTACGTATGAGCTATGGCGCATGTACTAACGAAATACGCATGTGGACTTATCTGTTGGGAATGAAACTTCGCACGACTCTTAGGCCACCCTAGACATACATCCACGCAAGATTTGGTCTCCAACTTATTTGGTATGCGCCACGTGGAAGGTATAATGCGTACATTTTTACAATCCCTACTAGCACGACTACGTGTGAAAAATGGCGCACGTACTAACCAAATATGCATGTGGACTTATTTGTTGGAGATTAAACTTTGCACGGCTCTTAGGCTACCGTAGACGTACATCCACGCAAGATTTGGTCTGAATTGATTTGGTATGCGCCACGTGGAAGGTACAATGCGTACATTTTTACAATCCCTACTACCACAACTACGTATGAGCTATGGCGTACTAACGAAATATGCGTGTGGACTTATCTGTTGGGAATGAAACTTCGCACGACTCTTAGGCTACTGTAGACGTACATCCACGCAAGATTTGGTGCCCAATTGATTTGGTATGCGCCACATGGAAGGACAGTTGCGTACATTTTTACAGTCCCTACTAGCACAACTACGTATGAAAAATGGCGCACGTACTAATGAAATATGCACGTGGACTTATCTGTTGGGGACGAAACTTCACACGCCTCTTAGGCTACCCTAGACGTACATCCACGCAAGATTTGGTCTCTAACTGATTTGGTATGCGCCACGTGGAAGGACAAATGCATACATTTTTACAATCCCTACTAGCACGACTAAACCCTAAACCCTAAACCCTGAACCCTAAATCCTAAACCGTGTTGGGCACCAAACTTCACACGCCTCTTAGGCTACCCTAGACGTACATCCACGCAAGATTTGGTCTCCAACTGATTTGGTTTGCGCCACGTAGAAGTAATCCCTACTAGCACGACTAAACCCTAAACCCTAAACCCTAAACCCTGGACCCTAAATCCTAAACCCTGTTGGGGACGAAACTTCACACGCCTCTTAAGCTACCCTAGACATACATCCATGCAAGATTTGGTCTCCAACTGATTTGGTATGCGCCACATGGAAGGACAAATGCATACATTTTTACAATCCCTACTAGCACGACTAAACCCTAAACCCTAAACCCTAAATCCTAAACCCTGTTGGGCACGAAACTTCACACACCTCTTAGGCTACCCTAGACGTACATCCACGCAAGATTTGGTCTCTAACTGATTTGGTTTGTGCCACGTAGGAGCAATCCCTACTAGCACGACTAAACCCTAAACCCTAAACCCTAAACCCTGGACCCTAAATCCTAAACCCTGTTGGGGACGAAACTTCACACGCCTCTTAGGCTACCCTAGACGTACATCCACGCAAGATTTGGTCTCCAACTGATTTGGTTTGCGCCACGTAGAAGCAATCCCTACTAGCACGACTAAACCCTAAACCCTGGACCCTAAATCCTAAACCCTGTTGGGGACGAAACTTCACACGCCTCTTAGGCTACCCTAGATGTACATCCACACAAGATTTGGTCTCCAACTGATTTGGTTTGCGCCACGTAGAAGCAATCCCTACTAGCACGACTAAACCCTAAACCCTAAACCCTAAACCCTAAACCCTAAATCCTAAACCCTGTTGGGCACAAAACTTCACACGCCTCTTAGGCTACCCTAGACGTACATCCACGCAAGATTTGGTGTCCAATTGATTTGGTTTGCACCACGTAGAAGCAATCCCTACTAGCACGACTAAACCCTAAACCCTAAACCCTAAACCCTGGACCCTAAATCCTAAACCCTGTTGGGGACGAAACTTTACATGCCTCTTAGGCTACCCTAGACGTACATCCACGCAAGATTTGGTCTCCAACTGATTTGGTTTGCGCCACGTAGAAGCAATCCCTACTAGCACGACTAAACCCTAAACCCTAAACCCTGAACCCTAAATCCTAAACCCTGTTGGGGACGAAACTTCACACGCCTCTTAGGCTACCCTAAACGTACATCCACGCAAGATTTGGTCTCCAACTGATTTGGTTTGCGCCACGTAGAAGCAATCCCTACTAGCACGACTAAACCCTACTAGCTCAAATGTTGAGTGGGCTTTTCATCACCACGTCTTAGTTACTAGAGCATTTGCTTCAAACTTCATCAGCAACTAGCTCATAAGGTTGCCTAACTTTCGCTCTGAGCATTTGATGAATGGTGGCTCCAGCAAGCACAATTATGTGAAACTTCGGTTTACTGTATTCGTGTTGGCACCGGCATGACTGAAGCACTTTCCTCCTAGCCAAGGATTTGCCCCATCACAAGGAATCTTAAGCTCAGAGGTTGTGTGAAATGGCTGAGAGATGGAGGAGAACAAGCTTAAAGATAAAACGTGGAAAGAGAGGGGAGAAATCCTTCATTGTGAAGAAGATGATGACATGGCACTCAAAGAGGGCTCAAGGAGGGTGAACATAGCTCTAATGCCACATGTTGGAGTAGCAAGAAGTATTCAAAAGATGAAGCAAAATGGAGGATTTTATTCATGAGAGATATCCTGCATATATAGGCACAAGTTACATCCAAGAGTTGTCACATCACATGTGAGCTCAATAGAGCATCTAGATCCATAAATCACTCCACTGATTTCTCAATCAAGCCCATGAATCTATCAATCACACCTAATGGAACCTTCTACAACCAAACCTAGTCACACTAACCACCATGTGGTGAGACACACACCCATACAAACCTTGTACCCCTAGGTACACCCCATTACATCAATTTGTCCATCATGTGATTAACGCAGATTGTGGAATAAAGGAGAGTGGATGCATTAAAGTTTCCTAGAATTATCTTTTTAGGAATATAATTCTTGTGCGATATATATGACTTGTTAAATAGAAGTGAATGTGAATGTAGCTTGTTTGTACCATGAATTCTTTAACATATCTTGAATGAGTGCCCTGATATGATTTGTAATGTGTGTTTTATATGTGTGTACACTGTATTTGGTTCTTTTTTTTCAAATAGATTCTAAATGGAATCCCTCCTCCATGATGGTCTTTCAAAAATCCCAACCCAGTTCCCCATGTTGCTATCATTTGAGACATCCAAAATCTCACATGTAGTAAAGAAGACTGTGCATGATACGGATTGGGTGAAGTATAACATCGAAGTGCATGCATTTTTGCAAGCACCTTTTCAATGCTTAATGTTTACAATTACGACACACGGCATTATTTTTAAAATACATTATGTATTAGATGTGTGAATTGAGATATTTGAAATTCAAAATCATACTCTTAATTTTAAATACGCACATGGGGATGAAACTTCGCACGGCTCTTAGGTTTAGTGTAATAATTCTAAACGATCAATCTGAATCCGAATCTGATAACTCTACATATGATCCTCTAGTGGAACGCTGACGTGGCTCCTGTATGACCCGCTGCCCAACCGTCCACTATGTGCCCTCAGGCAAAGCCGGCTCAGATGGGCCAGCCTCATCACTTGCATGAGATGGGCCAGCCTCATCCTGATGAAGAGGAGGGCATGCTGCACGCGCCACTGCTGCCATCTCTGCCTCCCTCGCCTCCTCTATGTACGCGCGTCTCAGCTCCCATAGCCATGCATCTGCGAATACTCGTGCCTCAAATCCAGCGTGGGTAATCGTCTCTACATGTGAAAGACGCTGGTCTCGGCCCCGCCCTAGCTGCTGCTCCACCCACTGCTGCAATGATGTCTGCAGCTCTGCCTCTCGCTCAATCCGGTGTGCCTCCTCTGCTCATGCCTCGTCACCTGGCATGAAATCACCATACAAAAAGCATCGTGGAATGCATGATGCAACCACCGATGTATCAGCACCCTCCTGCATCAGCAACGCTCTCTGTGCCTCCTCCCTGTAGTGCTCTGTCAAGACTACGTGGGCGAATGGATCAACAGCCTGACGATGACCAGGATATAGATCATCCATGCCCAGTCCTCTGTATGTCGCCACATCAATGTCAGCAAAGCATACAGGGCACACTGAACATGCCACCATGTGGCGGGTCATGCAATGGAGATGTGCGATGTGGCCGCACCCTAGTCCAAACCACCCTACGGTGTCAAACTCCTCGTGGCAAAGGACACAAGTGGCAGTAGGAAGCCTCGCTATGACTGCTGCGTCTATGGGTGTCCTAGTCGGCACATCTACAGGAGGAGCAGGGTATAGGGCCACGCTGGGGTCAATCCTATGGCGCGATGGATCACGACTAATATGCCTCAACTGCAAAATATAGTGCTCTGCACGATGGTATGCTATGCGTGTCCGAATCCTTTGCTCCTCCGAATCTGTCTGCAACAGTCATACGCGAGACTCCATCTCCTGACGCAATAGATGTGCCTGCAATGTAAACATGTCGCGTACATGGTGAGAATTAACCAAAAAACTTCAATTCAAAACACGCTACAAAAAAATAAACTAACATAATCAAAATAACTAACCTCGTCCCTAGACTCGGCCAACAATGCCTCCAACTCTGCAATCCGTGTGTCTCGAGCCTCCAACTCGTGCTAAGGCGGCGTAGATGTGGGAGGTGGTGTAGATGTGGGAGGCTCCATCGATGATCGAGGTGGGGGAGGTGGAATCGCAATAGATCTCGATAGGGCAGAGACCATGTGCTGCAAGGATGATGCCACTGAATGAACATCCCCCCTAATCTGTCCTCCCACCGCTCGCAATGCCGGTGCAGGGATGGTGTGCAACTCTGGTGCCTCGCGTCGATGCTGAACACCTGCAATCTGACGCTCCTGACGCCCCATCCTACCACGTCCCGCTCCTGATCCTGGATGGGTACTAAGGTAGTCCACCCGATGACCAAGCACAAACTCAGCGTAAAGCTGCATGGCAAACGACCTGGCTATCTGGCGGTTGTGAGGCAATCGACCACCATTCGCAGCGAGATATCTCGGATAAATGTGTGCTGCTATGATGGGGTGCCTACAACGTAAAATATGCAAGGGGAGGCCTGATCGTGGTCGCATCGCCTCGGTGTGACCATCCCAAAACATATCCTCCAAGGCCTCCCTGTGATGTGACTCACGCTCAAACAACTGTCAAATGGCTCTCCAATCCAAGCCACCACCAGTGATCTCCGCCTCAGCCTGTGCCTGAAAGCTATCCACAACATCCTCAACTGTGTCCAATCGACCCAGAGCCTCAATAACTGAATCCAGACTCGCAACCAAGTGAGGGGGTGCCCTAACATCCTGCAGTGCCCATACATCTCGGTACATCCACGTCGATGGAGGTTTTGACATGCCACGATACCTCGATCGTGGTATGTCGGTAGAAGCGGGATGCCAAGTCATGTGTCCAGCATACCTCGGTCGAGGTATGTCATCTGCCCTGTTGGCTGCCCTGTCGGATGGCACATACCTCGATCGAGGTATGCTGGACATGCCACCTGACCTCGATCGAGGTTGAGCTGGATTGCCACGATACCTCGAACGAGGTACATGTGGCATGTATAGGTGGCTTGCCAGCAAGCCTCAATCGAGGTAGAGGCTCGGTCCAGTGAAAAAGCCCAGTACCTCGATCGAGGTATTGGCTTGGCTCGGTTGTCCTCGTGTGTGATTTTCATTGGAGCTTATACCTCGATCGAGGTATTGGAGACCGAAGCAAAACCTTTGTATTTTCACTCGAGCGGGTGTCACACTCACCCGAAAGTGGTCCGGAAGTGGACACCCTTAGCTTGCTACCACCCATAATGCACAAGTATGTCTAAGGATACATTTTAGAAAATTTGCGCCAAGTGTAGTACACATTTCTACAACTTTTTTGTTGTAACATGTGCTTTCTTCTATCTTCCATCAACTTATTACGTTCATTTTGGCATTTTGTCGCTGCAAGCTGAGCCTCGATTGCACTACATAAACCACACTTAGAGAATTCACTTGTTTTTGACAAAGTTACATGCTTGAATTTAGAGTTCCATATACGGTTGAATGTGGAAGTTGACATCTCCTTACAACCCAAACTATGCTTTAACTGCATGTTAACCTCATAGAGAATATCAACCTACTTGTATACATCTGGTATCACCAACTGTGTTTCCCTTGATCCATCCTAAAGTTTTCTACTTTTGTGTGGCATACGCTCAGAATTGTTATCCACAAAATCTTGGATTATGGCTCTACCCAGTTCTGTGTGGTCCCAACCTCTCCACACGATTCCTTTATTACCATGCATGCACCTTCGTATACCAATTTCAAATTGCTTCCTGTATCGATAAAATGTTGTTTTTGGAATACATGCATTTCATACCATGCTCTACAACAAACTTGAATACCATTCAATGAAAAGATATATTTGAACAGCCCATTGTCATCTTTTCGACAAGCAACCCCAAGAGTGTCATATACATAATTGGTGCAAGCCTCCAAACTTTGGCCCCAATACTCTATGCGTAATTTGGATATCATTTGACGATCTTCAAATTGACAACAATTTTGTTTACAACAATCAATCATAGATACTTTTGTGACTGCATCCCTTGTGAGTCTAGATGATGCTAATGGCATGCCATGTTTTTTAGCTTTCCTCTTTATCATGCAGTAACGCCTCTTTTTTTTGGATTTTTCATTTGGGTCCTCATCTTCCATGTGCTTTTGCCTAGAACCACTTGAAAAATTCATGGTGTCATCGATTCTTAATGAAGTTCCATCTAAAAAGATTATTTGTGCAATGGGCCATTTTATTAAGTGGATGGTATCGATGCTTGATACATCACTATGATACTTTTCAACTCCCACACCCAGATTACCTTCACCAAGCATCTCAAAATTTATAGGTTCAAATGGGTAAACATACAAAACAACACCCTCAACAATGCTCTTGGTTTTCTACTCATCCCATATTAAAACTTTCTTGTCCTTCCATGATTCTCGAATGGAAAACTCATCATATTCACATAGAGGTTCAACATCAATGGTATCTGATGTTATATCATTCATTGGTACAATAGCTCCATTGACATTGTCCACACAACTCATTGATCGTGCTTTCCAACGAACAACACTACCCAAAGCCTCATAGACTAAGAATGCATCCATTGTAGGAAATGGAAGAAGTGCACTTTCATCCATACAAATATCGATCACCACTGATACATTGTTTTCTCCCAAGGGCACACCTTGGCACATGTCATCATGTGATGTAGAGAATATTGTCCCAATGGCAACAATCTTTCCACTAACAAGCAAGTTGACTTTAACCCCCACTTTTAATGTGGCACCTGCATACATAACATTTGTTATAGTTCAATATTGATATCTGATGGTGTGACTTAGGATGAAAATGCTTTACAAGATTTCACTGCACGACCAAATCTTTCTGAACCTTGGTGCTTTGAATTTTAGCCAACAAAATCTAGCTACATGGCCAAATCTTCACAGACCATGGTGCTTTGAAAGGGAGATAGCAAGATTTGTCCACACAACCAAATCTCTCGAGACACTGGTGCTTTCAAGAAACCATCAAGATTTATCCACACAACCAAATCTACTTAGACCTTGGTGGTTTGAAAGAAGCCAAATCTCCACATACCCTTGTGCTTTCAAAGAAGCCCACAAGATTTGGCCACATGGTTAAATCTCCCCATACCCTGGTGCTTTGAAAGGAGCCAACAAGATTTGGCCACATAGCCAAATCTACTCAGACCTTGGTGGTTTCAAAGAAGCTAGCAAGATTTGGATGCACGGCCAAATCCTTCAAGACCTTGGTGACTTCTTTCAAAGCACTGAGAAGATTTGGTTGTGGCATTCTTTCAAACTTGGGGAGATTTGGTCATGTGGCCAAATCTTGTAGGCTTCTTTCAAAGCACTAGGGTATGGGGACTTTTGGCAGTGCAAACAAATCTTGCATGCTTCTTTCAAATCACCAGGTTCTAGGAGATTTGGCCGTGTGGCCAAATCTTTCAAAGCACCAGGGTTTGGGAAAATTTTGCCGTGCTGCCAAATGTTGCTAGCTTCTTTCAATTCAAACATTCAAATGTTATATTTAAAAATTGAAAATTCAAATTTTAAAATTTAAAATTTAAAGTTCAAAATTCAAAATTCAAACTTTAAAATTTAAAATTCAAATTTGAAATTTCAAAATTCAAATTTCAAGTTTCAAGTTTCAAATTTTGAAAATAGTATCTAGAGATCATACTTTCAAAAACATCATACATGCTTTTCATGATTCATGCTATTACACTTTAAAATCATACTTTTACTTTAAAAGCAAACCTAAAAATCTAAAACTATTAAAAAACCAAAACTTTAAAAGGCAAAGCTAAACAAACCTTTTAAACCAAGCATAAAAAGTAAAACTATGAGAAGGAATTGAAATCATCTTCATGGGGGATCAAGTGCTAGGCTCACCTTGTTCTCTCCCTTCCTAGATCTCAAATGTGTAACTAGGGTGGTTTGAGAGCCTTAGGACAATGTCTTAGATGGGGTAGTTCTTGGAAAACACTCCTCCACCCTTGGTCAGCTAATTGCAAGCAAAAAAGTTCAAAACTATGTCAAAATGAGAGGTCTCGGGAGGCTCCCCATCCCAGATTTGTCCTAACAATGTGCACTTAACTATGTAGATTTTAAACTTCCATTACCAATTAAACATTCCATAGGTTCCACACTCAATACTTGGATTAGAAAGAGGTCCTTTTTTTTTTTTTTTTGGCTCTACACCCTTTTTTGGGGGATTGGAGGGAGCATGCTTTTTGTGGGCATTGCTCCTTGCCTATATCCTTGACTTTTCCCCCATCCTTCTTCCCTTCCCTCACTCCCCCGTGCCCTCTGCCTCTGCTTCTACGCTGCCCTCTTCCAGTTCCGCGGCCCTCATTCCAGTTCCGCTGTTCTCTTCCAATTTTGCAGCCCTCCTTCCAGTTCCGCTGCCCTCTTCTTCTGCGCTGCCCTCCTTCCAGTGAGTTCCACCACCTCTCTTCCATGCACTATCCTCCTCCCTGTTCTGCCTTTCTTCTTCTACGCTGCCCTCCTTCTTCTGCACTGCCCTCTTCTTGTGCGCTTCCCTCCTTCTAGTTCCATTGCCCTCCTTCCAGTCCTGCTGCCTCTCCTTCCATGCACTGCCCTCCTTCCAGTTCCGCTGCCTCTCTGTCCATGCGCTGCCCTCCTTCCATATGCTTCCATGGTGCACTACCATCCACGCTCGCTGTGTTCCATCGCTAGAGGCCTCTCCTCCCTTCCAAATCTGTGCGGCCTCTCCTCCCTTTCCACACAGTGTGTTCCTTCACTCAAGGTCTCTCCTCCGAAGGCATCCCCATCACTGAAGGTCTCTCCTCCGTCCCCTCCCTCGCGCTGAAGGTCCCTCATCCCCTCCCTCTCCTCCCTCAACATCCCTCCTTGAATCAACTCCTCCACCCCTTCCTACAAAGGCCCTAAAACTCCTCCGCATCCAAAGAGCACAAGCTCACGAACAAAAATGGCTACTCAATCATCCAAGTAAGAGTACAAAAGAAATCGAAAGTGTACCTGATTCTTGCATGCTCTCCATCTTTTCCATTTTGAAACACCACAATGTGAAAGCAAAAGTCTTGTAAAAGTACGAATCTTGAAGTGTGATTTGAAAGTAAGGTCTTTAGTGTATGATTTGACTTTTAGATCTTGAAATTTGAAATTTGAATTTTGTATCTAAGATTCAGAATTTGAATTTTGAATTTTAAATTTTGAATCTAAGATTTTGAATTTTGAATTTTGAATTTTCAAATTTGAAATTTGAATCTTAAGATTTGAATTTTGAATTTTAAATTGGGAGATTTGGCCATGCGGCCAAATCTTCCTAGCTTCTTTCAAAACATACAAGATTTGGCTGCACGGCCAAATCTCCCTAGACCTTGGTGATTTGAAAGAAGCGAGGAAGATTTGGCACCACAGCTAAATCTCCTTAAACCTTGCTGCTTTAAAAAGATTTGGCCACACGGCCAAATCTCCCTAGACACTCGTGATTAGAAACAAGCTAGCAAGATTTGGTCGCATAGCCAAAACTCCCCAAACCTTGCTGCTTTGAAAAGCTACACCCTCCTGATTAGAAAGAATTTAGCAAGATTTGGCTGCACAGCTAAATCTCCCTAAACCCTCGTGATTTATAAAAAGCTAGAAAGATTTCGCATCGCAACCAAATCTCCCCAAACCTTAGTGCTTTAAAAAGATTTGGCTGCACGGCCAAATCTCCCCAAACCCAGCTGCTTTGAAAAGATTTGGCTGCATGGCCAAATCTCCCTAGACCCTCCTGATTAGAAAGAATTTAGCAAGATTTAGCCGCACAGCCAAATCTCCCTAAACCCTCGTGATTTATAAAAAGCTAGAAAGATTTCACATCGCAGCCAAATCTCCCTAAACCCTCGTGATTTATAAAAAGCTAGAAAGATTTCACATCGCAGCCAAATCTCCCCAAATCTTAGTGCTTTGAAAAGATTTGGCTGCACGGCCAAATCTCCCCAAGCCCTGCTGCTTTGAAAAGATTTGGCTACATGGCTAAATCTCCCTAGACCCTCCTGATTAAAAAGAATTTAGCAAGATTTGGCCGCACAGCCAAATCTCCCTAAACCCTCATGATTTATAAAAAGCTAGAAAGATTTCGCATCGCAACCAAATCTCCCCAAACCTTAGTGCTTTGAAAAGATTTGGCTGCACGGCCAAATCTCCCCAAACCCTGCTGCTTTGAAAAGATTTGGCTGCATGGCCAAATCTCCCTAGACCCTCCTGATTAGAAAGAATTTAGCAAGATTTGGCCGCACAGCCAAATCTCCCTAAACCCTCGTGATTTATAAAAAGCTAGAAAGATTTCGCATCACAGCCAAATCTCCCCAAACCTTAGTGCTTTGAAAAGATTTGGCTGCATGGCCAAATCTCCCCAAACCCTACTGCTTTGAAAAGATTTGGCCGCACGGCCAAATCTCCATAGACCCTTGTGATTAGAAAGAAGCTAAATCTCCATTAACCCTTGTGATTAGAAAGAAGCTAGCAAGATTTGGCCACACGGCCAAATCTCCTTAGACCCAGGTGATTTGAAAGAAGCTAGCAAGATTTGGTGCTTTAAAAGAAGCCCATAAGATTTTGCCACACATCCAAACCTCCCCTTCCGGTGCTTTAAAAGAAGCCCGTGCGGCCAAATCTCCCTACACCCTGGTGCTTTCTGAAATCTACTACTATGTTTGCTGTTAATTCTTGATTCTATTTCATATATGTTTATTGATAATGTGTTTTGTCTAACATTAAAGATTATAAAGATGATAGCTTGTATATTTCTTGGATTTTTTACAGGAAAGACACAAATGTGAAGAAGGTTGAGAAAGTTGTAAGTGGATTTGGAGAAAAAAGCATACCTTGGTACTTTGACATATACAGTCTTGAGGGAGCACAATTGACACGAGTTCACTTATTTGTTTTGTCACCTAACAAAAATGCATACACTTGTGTTGGATCGGTACATCAAATCACAGAAGATGTGGTTGGAAAAGAGGGAGATATTGGATTGTTAATCATTATAAATCAAAATAAGAAATTTCTCTTGGATCCTAGCGATTATGAAGCATCTCATATGAAGTCTGATGTAGATGACAACATGCACTCAAGAGGCTGGATAAGTGTTGAATCAATTGATGGAAATGAAATTGACACAGTGACAACAATCATTGAATCATATCGCAAAGTTTCAACAACATTAAAGAAGCACAAGAGTGGGGAAGATAGTGGGGAAGGAACAAAGAAAGGAAAGTTGACTATGGTTCAAGCACCAGGTGGTAGTGGAGAAGGGGCAAAGAAAGGAAAGCTCACTATAATTGATGTACCAGAGGAAGGAACACCTTCGGAGGGTATGCTAGCAGTTGTGGAAAGAAGCAGTGGTAGTGAATTAGAGCCAAGTGGAAAGGTCATAGGAAAAAAAGGGCAAAAGAAACCATTAGGCTTGGTGGAATATGAAAAATACTACCCATTCGGGTTGCATGCAACATTTCCAATTCCAGTTGCAAGATGTCAAAAAGCTCCTCCAAGCTATATATAGAGGGTTGAACAAAGAGCATGTGGAGAAGCTTGCTACAGACTTCGGTTATAACTCTAGGCCTCCTACTGCTGTAGCGGATTTAATGCCTTTCAATCCTGAAACAAAGCAGCCCTTAGAAAGGGTAGATAAAAAGGATTTAACCAAGTGCCACTACTGGATACTATCTAGACAACATTCAATATATGCTGCTAAAATATTCACATCTAATGATGATAACAGCATGGCCCAAAGAAAGAACTACTACCGCACCCGTCAAGCGAGGATTGTAGTGAATTGTCTTGCACGCTTTTGTGTGGAGATATCAAAGATGGCAAACCTGGAGTCTCAAAATATCTTGAGACAATCTCCATACATTGATATGCTTAAGCAGGTGAGGGGACAATGGATTCTCTTTAACAAACCCAAGAAAGCACAACAAGGGCTTGCAAAAGGACATCCAGATCGTGAGAATTGGAATGTAAGTACATATTTTAATTATGAATCATTTTTTATAAGAATGTTTTCTTAATTATTGCACTCTAATGGATTCATATATTTTGTAGGCTTTCATTGACACTGGCAAGGTAACATTGGGCAATAGCTTTGCCACGAAGGATGTACATATGATAATTACAAGCGATGCCATTTATGATGGTTGGATCTCCATCCTTGAGGATTACATTGTAGGCAAATATTCACAAGATGGAAAATGATGTAGGCAACCCACAGTCTCAATGTTTAGATGCTTGTGCGGATTGAGTGATGATCAAATTGGTCAAATTCAAAATGACATTAAGGAAGGCAGAGTAGTCATAACTAAAACAAAGACTGATGCCATGATTCTTGATATTGAAGGACGAGCTATGCAGATCAAGAGAGATGCTACACTACAAGAAGAACTTTATATGTTTATATCAGCAGAACGGCCTTCTTTAATGTTAAACAATTGGGATGAGTGCAGATTACATTTTAAAATTATTCCAGAATTGTATCATCGGATTCGTGGTTGCTCTAATTCATGGTTAAAACTGAAGCTTCAACAGGGCAAGGAAACTCCACGATTGCTTGATGCTGCAAAGGGGTATCTGAGGTGGATTATGGGACAAAGTGAAGGTTCAAGTCATGGACCAAATTCCACCCGGCCTTGGAGGTTCTACACAGTCGGTTCAAACATGGAGGGAATGGAATTTATACATAATGTGTACCAAGAGCCAATGGCAATCAGGGTTGCTTTTTTGGATGTAATGTATGGACCAAGCAGAAGTAGAAATTGGAATGAGGATCGCTTTGAGTGTTTGTTGAAAAGCTTGATGACAATTGCTTCTCCCCCAGTGCAATTCCTTCTTGTGGTGTTCTTGACCATGGATCATGTATCATGTTTGAAGAATGCATTAAATAAGACATGCAGACAATATAAACTACACTTTGGTTGCCTTAATTTTGAAACTGCAGATATATTTGTCACTGGATCTATGGATGGCTTAATTGCATGTGTACTGGTAAGCAAGAAAAAGCATTTCAACGATATTGAGCACTATACCAATGCACAATGTAAGCCATCAATATATGTCGCAAATGAAAAATATGAAAAATCGAGTGGTGCAGAAGAATCAGGTGACGACGACGATGATGATGAGGATGATGATGATGATTTTGACATTGAATTGTCCTTGAAAAGAAAACGTTCAAGTATCATGAAAGACATGATCATGGGTTTCTGTCAAGAAGATGAGTATGTATTGGACTTGTTCTCTGAGGGGCTTGCTGCAATAGAGTCTCTTTCTTGTAAGAGGCGTGTTGTTTCAGTTGTTGAGACTTATGAGGAGTTGGCAAAGGTGGAAACTTGAAAGTATTTGTTGCACATATGTTTACAGTAATCATGAAATTCGACAATGGGCTGGCTTGCAAGAACCAATATTGGCAATAGAAGGGGTACCAAAAGAAGATGATACAACTGAAGGTGGAGGGGATAAAGAAATTGATACCATACTAGGACAAAAAAGAGCTTCAACCCTTCAATGAAGAGCAGCGTGAGCATTTACAAAAACATGCTTCAAAGTTTTGGGAAACAGAAGAGGAAGCAACAGGTCCTTGAAATTGTCCTTTTATATGGTGTTCATGTTTTTCATATGTTATCTTGCTATATTCTCCATATGATGTACTAATTTCGTTCCAAGGATCTTTTAATATTACTTGAAAATTTCTTCTATCTCATTGCCATAATTCAAACATGAACATATGTATTCTTGAATATGTTTCATGATGAATGAATTAGTGTAAATTGTTGTTTCTATCTTATTCACTTCATATGAATGCTCAAGTATGTTTTGGCCGCTTGGCCAAATCTTTTCTTAGTGGGAACACTTGGGCAATGCTAGATAATGTTGGACTCCACTCTATCTATTATGCAAAGGCTTTTGGCATCGTAAGGATATGTAGTTTTGGGGATTAAAATAACTTGAAAGGGTATAGATTCAACAACTTTAGGGGGTATACTATGCATATGAACATGAATGCTTTCTTTTTTTTAGTAATCCAATTTTGTTTTGAAAAAGAAAAACATGAATGCTTTCACTCAAACAAATTTCATTGAGAGCACACAACCTAAAGTTTGACAATTTGGTTTTCCAACTCAATCTTCAGTTTGTTTCTACTTATGAATTTCATTTCCTTGTTTATCAACAGATCTTGGCCATCTCAATTTCACATCGCTAGAAGCATTGCCTATATATGTGACACCTGATCCAATGATTCGTTATGTGCCTAATTTGAACATTAGCATGCAAGTTCCAAGCTCAACATGGTTGATTGAAAATGTTAAGGATGCAATGTCTAGAGTTAATGTTCCATTGACAAATGTGGATGCAAGCTTATAAGGTAAAGGAGAAGATGCAATGTCATTGTATGAAGCCAAGGTGCAGGAAGAAATCTTAGAAGGTAAAGGAGAAGACATAATGTCACCCTCAGAAATAATGTCAAAAGAGGTGATAACAAAAATAAGACTAGCAGTGATAATAGATTTGAAAGGGTTATTGCTCGAGCGTTGTTTTTCGAAGTCAAACAAACATATGAGCTTGCACAATGGGAAGCATTGGCTTGTTCTCCGTCCTGGGTGTTTAGAGTTTCTACAATGGTTGATCGATCACTACCATATTGGCATTTGGTCCACTGGAGGAGAAAAGGGCATGGTGCAACACATGCTAGACACTTTGGAGCATCATGTTAACAGAAAGTTACATTTCTTCATGGTTTGGGGTGCGATGGCATGCCACAAGCATACAAAGAGTAGAATCATTTGACCAGATAGGATGAATGTGGAAGCGGAGTTTAAACCATTAATGAGAGTGTGGTGTTGTTTCAAAGAGGAATGCAAACCAGTAAGAACAGTGTTCATTGATCTTTCGCCTTACACGAGTTGTGTTAATCCAGCAGAAATTTGCATTTTCCCTACAAAATTTGATATATATTGTGGTGATTCTATTTTGCTTCATGAGTTATTGCCATACCTACAAATACTAGATGATGCAATAGATGTGCGTAGTGCCATCTCTTCTAACAGATTTGGTCAAGCTCCGATTGTCGAAGGGCATGATATGTTCTATTATTTTCAACCAGTGATCCTTGAATTCAAAGAAAAAAACAAAGAAGTGCTCGAAAGGATGAATGTCGAATCTCATATGTTTACTCGTAGTTCAAAAAAAGACATAGAGAAAGGTATTGCTTCACCTATAACCAAAACTAGAGTGAGAGGGACTTGTCCTACTACAAGAAGTATGGTGCATGCTCAACATGTTACATTGAATGAAGAGGAAGAATGCATGCTAGGAAAAATTGTCAAAATGGGGCCGTTGAAAGATAGTGAGGCAAAACGCTTTGCTATGGTTCTTGGATGCAAGGAAAGGGGAATCACTGCTGATGCTACAAGGGCATTCTTAGCCAGCTTGATTCAATTTTATTGCATAGACAACCCTTAGTGAATCTGGGTGATCTTGTTAATTAGAGTTGTAGATACAAATGCTCAGCTAAAACATTTGTACCTACATTCTGATTTATATTTGGACACTATTTGGTTAGATTCGATTTGCAAAACATTATGTTTCAATTTGTTTTGTGAAAGAATTAATAGACATTGAGTTAGTACCTTGTGCAAAAAATGCTCTGTGCTTTGTGATGTGAGTTTGTATTCTTCGACTAAAAAAATGATTCTTTGATTTTAAACATATGATAGGTGTTGCAGATTGTCCTAAAAAGTTGAAGAGCTATCTTATTACAAATTTTGATCCTGCATCCAATGGTTTATGGAAACATGAATTGCCCATACCCATTGAGCACGTGTTCGAAATGAATGGCATCCATTATGAATTAAAGAAATCAACAATACTTGGGGCAGGATATGGTCTTTTTATACATACGAGCATCAAGAAGAAACAAGATTTGATGGTATATAATGGTCCAAAGTATGATTATGATACTTGGAGATCTCTCCTCAAGTTTTTCCCAAGGATGAAGACTTATGGAATGTTTGAAGATCCATTCATTGAGCCATTGACAGATGTGAAATGTATTGTGGGAGATGTATTGTATGGAAACATTGTTGGATATATAAATAGCTTAATGTATTATAAAGAAAGAACAAATGTTATATTTGTATACATCCCTAAGCTACCACCTTGGGCTCAAAAGTCACAAGGAGATTTGAGTGCCCATGGCTACATTACTGTGCAAACCATAAAGGATATCTCCTTCGGAGATAAGCTACTTTGTGAGTATGAATACTAGTATGGAGTTGTTAATGATTGTGTTAAATGATGTGATGCAAAATTTAGTTGCAAATTTGGCTATGTGTCAATGGTTTTGATTATATTTAGCACAAGAAAGCAATTTAAAAAAAGGTTTTCATCAAGACCATGTCTCTGAGTTTCATGAGCTCTATTGTGATGGAGAGTTTCACGAGCTCTATTGTGATGGAACGGTGTTTTTGAACACCACATTTATATGATGGATGTTAAAGCTCTACCATAATCCTATTGCATATGTCAATACTACAATTTATAAACATAGAAACATATGCATTTGGCATTAATTTGATACATCTAATATACCAAATAAAAATTGACAGTTGTTGCTGTAAAAGAATGAGGGAGAGAGATAGGAGACTCAAGTGTAGCTTTCTTCACAACACACAAAAGAGAGAGGACACAAGGTTGGAGGGTGAAGCCTTTCTTCACTTTTGCACACAACAACAATACAATAGAAGAGGGAAATATCCTATATGTCAAAACCTAGAATACGTGGTTCATATGTGAACCCAAACCAAAAACATACGTGGTAGTCTAACTACACCATGAGTACAACTAACATAGGCGCTGACATAAATGATAGTCATCCAGGAGATATATCGGGGGTAGAGCTTGATATCTCAACACTCCCCCTCAAGCTCAAATCCATCTCACGTACACCAAGCAAGCTCCTAAATCTGCGAAGCTTCTCGGTACCCAATGCCTTCGTAAAAATATCAGCCACCTGCTCCTCAGTGCTGACATAGACAAGATCAATCTCACCAGCTAGAACCTTCTCTCTCACAAAGTGATAATGCACCTCAATGTGCTTCGTTCTAGCATGATAAACTGGAAGCATGATGCTGCTAATGTTGTCACAATGAATGACAACTGCTGCATGAATTGACTGTCCCATATCTGCAAGTAGCTTCCGTAACCAAGCTACCTCACATGCAGCCATTGCTGCACCCCTGTACTCAGCCTCTATGCTCGACAAGGCAACTGTTGGCTGCTTCTTGCTGCTCCAACTGATGGCACCACTCCCAAGGGAAAACATAAAACCACTAGTAGATCTCCTGTCTGAGACACTACCAGCCCAGTCAGCATCTGTGTATCCATGTACTTGTAATGCACACCCAGCTTCATAAAACAGTCCATAATGCAATGTGGACTTCACATACCGCAGTATGCACCTAGCCGCATCCAAATGTGGCTTCCTCGGTGCCTGCATAAACTGACTCACCAGCCCCACAGCATAGCTCAAATCTGGTCTGGTTATAGTCATGTAAATCAAGCTACCTACTATGCGCCTGTACATAGTAATATCTTCAAGAAGCTCACCTGACTCTGCATTGAGCTTCACATTTTGCTCCAATGGAACAGAGATAGGCTTACAGCCTATCATCCCATATTTGGACAGCATGTCCAAACCGATTGCCTTTGCAACAGCCATATCCCACTCGGGGATCTAATAACCTCAATGCCCAAGAAGTAACGCAGCTCTCCCAAATCCTTCATCTCAAATTTTTGCTTCAACAGCAGCTTCACTTCATTAATGTCTGCATCACTATCACCTGTAATAATCAAGTCATCAACATAGATGACTATAAGCACAACCCCTCTGTTTGTCCTTTTCACATAAAGTGAAAAATCTGAATTGGAAATCTGAAATCCAATAGTGACAAGATATTGCCCTATCTTGTCTGACCATGCCGTCGGTGCCTGTTTTAAACCATACAAGGCTTTGCGCAACCTGCATACAAAATCGGGATGTGCATTATCCTCATAACCTTCTGGCTGCATCATATAAACCTCTTCCTGCAAGTCACCATGCAAGAAGGCATTTTTCACATCCATCTGATGCAAAGACCATCCCTTTGCAGCAGCCATAGCAATTACTGCTCTCACGGTTGCCATCCTTGCAACTGGGCTGAAAGTTTCCTCATAGTTAATTCCATATGTCTGTGCAAAACCTTTGGCAACCAATCTTGCCTTGTACCTGCTAACAGACCCATCAGCATTGTGCTTTACTTTGTAAACCCACTTGCAGCCAATAGCCTTCTTATCATGAGGCAAAGGCATCAAATCCCAAGTGTGGTTTGCATCCAAGGCAGCCATCTCTTCATCCATAGCTGCTTCCCAATTTTTATGCCCTGCTGCATCCTCAAAACATGTGGGCTCTGGCTCCTCTAGAACCTTGACCATATAAGCATAGTGATGTGCTGTATACCCATCATATCTCAGCCTATCAACTGGATACTTAATACGAGTGGACCTCCGTACAATTGGATCAGTTGCAGGAGTCTTTAAATCATGCCTGCTTTTCCTTGCACCAGGTGTAACAACAGAAGGAATCCCAAGTTCCTCATCAAGGCTCATTTCAGAGCCACTTGACTCTCCATCAACATGAGAGCTACCAGCAGACACATCAAACACTGGAGCATGGTCCACTTTTTCTTTTCCCTTATGTGATACCTGCACAACACTATCAGGACTGCCATGTGACGATTCACTAGATCTCAATCTCCCTGTCCATGCATTAGATCCACTAGTAGAGGACTCTTTGGGTCCACTCAAGGCTTGAGATTGCTGCTCTGCATTTATTGCAGCATTCCCATTTCCTGCATCTGCATCTCCTACCATAACAGTTGGTGCATACCAGCTGCTCATTTCATCTATAACAACATCTCTGCTCACTTGCATTTTGCGGGTGGAAGGGTTATAACAGCGATACCCTTTCTGGTGCAGAGCATATCCAATAAAGATGCATTTTTCTGCCTTTGGATCCAGCTTTGTTCTCTTCTCATCAGGAACATGAACATAAGCTATGCAACCAAATACCTTCAAGTGAGAAATATCTGGTTTTTGGCCTGTATACATTTCTTCAGGCGTCATGCCATGGACAGCTGCAGTGGGGGTTCTGTTCATAATATAAACAGCAGTTGCTACTGCTTCAGCCCAAAAATAATCAGGCATGTTTTTCTCATTTAGGATCGCCCGTCCTACTTCTGCAATATGCCTGTTCTTCCTTTCTGCAACCCCATTCTGCTGAGGGGTAGACCTGCATGAGTACTTCCTTTGAATTCCTTGTTCTTTCAGATATTCACAAAATTCTTCTGAAAAGTACTCTCCCCCTCCATCAGATCTTAGCACTTTAATATGCACACCTTTCTCTTTTTCAACCATGGCCTTAAAAGCCTTGAAATGGCTGAACACTTCACTTTTGTGCTTCATAAAATAAATCCACACCTTCCTAGTGTAGTCATCAATAAACGTCACATAATAATGGCATCCACCAATAGAAGCAGCTTTGGTTGTCCAAACATCTAAATGGATCACTTCCAAAGGTCTTCTGCTCACCTTAGCATTTTTGGGAAATGCATGTTTGGCCTGCTTACCCATTTGGCATGCTTCACATACCTTTTGCATTCCCTCAACTCTGAATTTAGGCAAACCTGCAACAATGTTTTTCGTTTGCATAGATTTCAGCCTTTGTATATTCACGTGCCCAATGCGCTTGTGCCATATCTCAATATCTGCAATGACACCTCTCCCATGCGCAAACATAGCGGCTTTCACCTCAGGCATATCAACATCCAAGGTGAACATTATGCCATTTTTATTGTCTTTTGCAACCAAGCGGCACTTATTTTTCAAGTCCTCAACAAAGCATCCATCATGATTAAATCTAACCTGCAGACCTTGCTCAACCATCTGGCCAACTGAAACCAGGTTCTTAGTGATTTTTGGAACATGAAGTACATCTGCCAAGTACTTCGTTTTGCCATCCTGCATAGCCAATGGCACTTTACCAACCTGCATAATTGGGTGCGCAGTATCATCACCTGTTTCAACATAACCTGGCTTATCCAAATTTCTAACATCATGAAACCACTCACCATGACTGGTCATGTGGTTAGAGGCACCTGAATCAACATACCAAACATCATTGCAAGCTACAGCATCTCCTGACATGGAGTTAACCATATGCTGCATCACAAAGAGGTGCTCATTTCTGTCGTCACCATGCCCACTTGATGATGCATAGTTTCTTTGCTGCAACTTCCCACTTTTGATGTCATTCTGCTTTTTATAGCATGTATTCTCCTTGTGTCCAGGCTTTCCACAATAATAGCATTCTGTGCTGCTATTTACTTGCTGGTTCCTTTGCCATGAACCACGGCCTCTTTGGCTCCCCCTGCATCTAGAACTACCACGTCCTCCTCCATAGGACTGGTTTTCCTGTTGTTGCTACTGGTTCTGATTTCCTGCACGGCCACCAAAACGGCCTCTTCCTCTACCCCTGCCTCTACCTGTATTTGAGTAGAAAGCAGTCTCTTGAGAAGTTGAGGTGGCTGAACCACCATTCCTTTGCTCTTCACTCAGCAAGAGAGCAATAAGTTCCTGAAAATCAGGAAATGTTTCACGGACTCCAATGGATGTCCGAAACTGTGCATAATCTTTCCCAAGACCATTCAAGGTCACGGACACTAAGTCCTCATCATCAACAGGTGCTCCAATGGAGGCAAGAGAATCTGCAAGGCCTTTCACCTTCAGGGAATACTCATTTATATTCAGATTTTTCCTTTGCACATTGTGCAACTCCTGCTTTAGCTGCATCTTTCGTGCTTTGGTATTTGTGCTATACAGCTTCACCAATGTATCCCATGCCTCCTTAGGCATCTCTACATCCTGTATATGCACAATCATAGAATCTGAAATGCTAACAGATAGCCAATACAGGCATTTTCTGGCTTTTTCATGCCATTCTTTAAAGGCCTTCAATTCAGCAGGAGTGGGAGCAGCACCCAAAACTGGTTCTGCAGTTTCACAACTGATGTACTCCCAAACTCCCTTTCCCATAAGGAAGTTTGTCATCCTGAACTTCCATGCTTGGAAGTTGTTCTTGTCAAGCTTCTCACTGACAATGGTAGACAGATTCTCAGACATTTTACAAATCACGAATTGCAACAGCAACCTGTAAACACAGCAAATGCCTCACAAGGGCAAATAGCAAAACTTTTGCAAAAAGCCTCACAGGGGCAGATCCGCAACACTGACGAAAGTGGTATTTCACCACACAGTCACTTCCTAGTGACGATTTTGCATCAACAGGCAACAGGCATGAATCTACAACTCCCAATATCTCTGCACACAGGCATACGATGCAATTTCTGTGGCACCTTTCCACCGACTAGCCGCGCGCAGTGGTCGCACAGCGAAAAACAGGGTCTTTTTTTGAGTGCCTGTGAAGAACTTCCGCCTTCAAAACGGGCCCCGAAACGGCTTCAGGTGCCTCTAACATGACATGAACTGATATATATTTAGGAGTTTGAAGGGACTGATTGGGTCGGATGGGTAGGTTCCAAGGAAACATTGCACCTCCTTCATAGATACCTTTACGATTAGCTCAGAACACTCTGAAAAATATCATAAGACACAGAGACCCATAACTTTCAGCAAAGACATGATATCAAATATTCAAACACATATTGAGATGCATCTTGAAATGGGCTTTGCTCTGATATAATTTCGTAAGAAACAGAGAAGCGGTCGAAAAGATATGGACAGTTTAATGGACGGGGGTAAAAACTATTTGAAAAAGAAACAGTAACACACAGAGAGTCATAGATTTTTGATTTGACATCTAATACAATAATTGAAGACATAAGATGATGCTCCTTGAAGATAGCTTCTCTCTAATATAAGTTTCATCCAAATCAGACCACCGAGCGAAAAGTTATGAGCAAAATACTGACAGGGGTCAAACTGTCATGAAAAACACCTACTCCTTCTATTGGTGCTGACTTGGGAGAATACTACCTCCATGCTTAGACTTAATCAACGATCCAAGTCCCATAGAGATCGCCTAGGAGAGAAGGAAGAGCTTCTTTTATGACTTGGGAAATAGATAAACCATGTATGCGCAATGAGCGATCAAATAGACAATACTTCTCAATGAGTGAAACGGCTTCTCAATCTGAAACAGTGCACTCCTGCACTTCTGGCTGTGCTACCTGCAGAGATTTGCTCCCAAACTCGAAATAGGAAAGCAACACTGGTCCTCTTACCAGGACACCACAAACTTGGCTTGCTTTCTTGAGCTCCTTACCACGAACAAGGCTCTGATACCATGTAAAAGAATGAGGGAGAGAGATAGGAGACTCAAGTGTAGCTTTCTTCACAACACACAAAAGAGAGAGGACACAAGGTTGGAGGGTGAAGCCTTTCTTCACTTTTGCACACAACAACAATACAATAGAAGAGGGAAATACCCTATATGTCGAAACCTAGAATACGTGGTTCATATGTGAACCCAAACCAAAAACATACGTGGTAGTCTAACTACACCACGAGTACAACTAACATAGGCGGTGACATAAATGATAGTCA
Source organism: Dipteris shenzhenensis (assembly GCF_047967505.1). Lineage (NCBI taxonomy): Eukaryota > Viridiplantae > Streptophyta > Polypodiopsida > Gleicheniales > Dipteridaceae > Dipteris > Dipteris shenzhenensis. Next base: position 6,047,327 of record NC_141616.1, read on the forward strand.
TCCAGGAGATATATCGGGGGTAGAGCTTGATATCTCAACAGTTGCAAGTTTAATTTTGTTTTTGAACACCACATTTATATGATGGATGTCAAAGCTCTATAACAATCCTATTGCACATATCAATACTACAATTTAATTTACTCCAATGAATCTTCCTAACTCAACATCTATAAATTGGCTTTTGTTTGTGGTTTTGATGTATATGAAACAACAAACATCTTTCTTTCACTAGTAAATCAACATATGTTTTGGCCATGGGACCATGTTCACATCTATTAAGGCCTTTTGCCATAGCAACATACGAAAGCTTGTTGCTTGGGTTCTAGGAATTGGGAAAGTAATGTGCATGGTCTAGTCTCCCCCAACATAACTGAAACTTGGGTCCTCAATGGAGCTAATGTTTCAATAAAAAATATCAAATTTTGCTTTTGAAGTGACTATATTTTATTTCGTGGGAATTGGGATTTTCTCAAATTCTCTAATATACTGGGAAACACCTTACCATTGGAAAAGTTACCCCACAGTTCCCAACGTAAGAAGTTTCGGAAATATAAGCCACATGTGCGGATGAAGCTTGATCAAGAGACTTCAGAAAAAGAAAGTCAAAAAGAGCCTAACAAATTGGTATATGAAACTATGCCACCCAGTACACATGGCATATGTTAGGCTAGTTCAACACCATTAGAGGCCGATCTTCGAGAAGTGCCGGAATACTTCAAGAATTACACAAGTGGCAGTGTCCCAATAGCAATGCCAAGACCACTAAGAGAATCTGAAGTTCAAGAAACCGATAGCATTGGAGAACCTCCAATCTATGAGGGAGTGGCAAAAACATGCACAATAAACCTTGCCCTTGAAGGGGAAGAAGAAAAACTGGTTTTCATTGGGAAATGGCTTCGACAAGAAGATGAAATCAAACTCAAAGCACTCCTAATGGAATATCGTGACTGCCTAGCATGGTCATACAAAGAGATGAAAGGAACTTCACCAGACATGGCAGTACACACGATACATATAAGGGAAGGTGCTCACCCTAAGGTATGTGGACCTTATCGCACAAATCCTAAGTATGGCACCATGGTTTATGACGAGCAGTAAAAACTCCTAGATGTCGGATTCATCTATGAGATAGAGCACACTGATTGGGTTTCACCCATCATCATTGTGCCTAAACGCAACAAGAAGCTCAGAATATGTGTAAACTTGAAGAATGTGAATGCCGCCACAATTAGGGACCACTATCCCCTACCCTTAATAGAAACAGTATTGGAAAAGGTGGCAGGCTCCAAAATATATAGCTTCTTGGATGGCTTCAGTCGCTATAACCAAGTGCAAATTGCTCCTAAAGACCAATCAAAAACAACATTTGCTATAGAATGGGGTATTTTTGCATATAGAGTCATGCCCTTTGGCCTTTGTAATGCCCCAGCCACATTCCAGCGAGTCATGTTCACAGCTTTCAAGTCATTTTGAATAAGATTTTACAGGTGTTCTTGGATGATTTGTGCATCCATTCAAACAAAAAAGACCACTTCAAATGTCTTAAAGCAGTAGTAATCAAATGCAGGGATTATGGCATCTCCCTAAATCCAACAAAATGCCAGTTCATGGTCACCCACGAAGTTGTTTTGGGACACATCGTCTCTCAACATGGGATTGCAACTAACAGACAATCAAAATCATCATAAAATTGCCGCCTCCTACAAATTCCAAAGGTGTACGGGTCTTTATGGGACATGCTGGCTATTATAAAAGATTTATATTGCAGTTTGCCATGATAGCTAGACCACTTTACAAATTATTAGTGGAACTCTTATGGACAGAAGAGTGCGACCAAGCCTTTGAGCTTTTAAAGTGGCACCCAATCACAGCACCCATCCTTATATCTCCCAATTGGGATATTGATTTTCATGTTCATAATGATGGATCCAAGTATGCGATTGGGAGTGTGCTTTGTCAACCTGGTGAACATAAGAAATACTACCCATTCTACTTCGCTAGTCGACAACTCAATGATGCAGAGATCAACTATACCGCCACAGAAAGAGAAGACCTAGCAATGGTGTATAGTGTAAAGAAATTTCGGCACTATCTACTGGGTGGCAAATGATTTTGTCTTCTACACTGACCATCAAGCATTGCTTTATCTTGTGAACTGTCCGTGTACAACAGGAAGAATAACCAGATGGCTCCTCTTGCTTCAAGAATTCAACTTCAAAATAGTGGTCCGCAAAGGTGCTCAACACTACATCGCCGATCACATGTTTTGTGTCAAGTCGGGAGAATAAGCCACTGGAGTAGAAGACGACTTACCAGATGCCACACTATTTCAAATAGATGCTATTCCAGAGTGGTGTGGAGATATCATTGGGTACTTAATGACAGGAAGACGACCCCCTGAAATGAAAGCAGTAGATGCCAGATAACTAATTCTAAAGGTTGCACCCTATCAACTCATTGTAGGACAATCGTACAAGATGGGCAAGGACCAGGTATTAAGAAGATGTGTAATGCCTCATGAGATCACGCCAATCCTGAGTGAAGTTCATGAAGGCATTGCAGGAGGACACTTCCAAGGGGAAGCCACAGCAAGAAAAGTTCTCCTCGCAAGCTACTAGTGGCCAACACTATGGGCAGATGCCTATGAATATGTAAAAGGCTATGATGTATGCCAACGGACTACTAAACCACAACACAAATACTTCAATCCCCTAACAACAGTTGTTGCACAAAGACCATTTGAAAAATGGGGGATTGACTATGTGGGCCCCATCCGTCCAGTAGCAAAAAGAAACACATGCATGCTACATCATTGTGGCCACTGATTATATTACAAAATGGGGTGAAGCTAAAGCAGTCAGAAAGGCAGATGCTAGAAGCACATCAAGATTCTTATATTAAAATGTGATCACCCGATTCAGATGCCCCATTGAAATTGTGTCGGATAGAGGCACACATTTTGTCAATGAGGTAATCCAAGAACTCTTGTCTGGCTTTATGGTAGTCCATAGAAAAAGCACACCCTACTACCCCCAAGGGAATGGACAGGATGAATTCACCAACAAAATATTATGCATTATCCTCACCAAGGTAGTAGAACCACATCGTTCTCATTGGGTAGAGAAACTGAATGCAGCCTTATGGGCATGCAGAACCACACTCAAGGTCAGTAGAGAAAACATATCTTTTTAGTTGGTGTACGGCCTTGAAGCTGTGGTCCCACTAGAAATTGTAATACTAAGCCATAGCAGTATAGGAACGCATGGGAGACCATGAATCCTTGAAAGAAAGACTCTATCAGTTGGAGAAGCATACAGAGACAAGACTAGTCGCCTAAGATGCCATGACAATAGAAAAACACAAAAGAAAGGCATGGTTTGACAGAAATCTTAGAGCTAAGGACATCAAGGAAGGTGACTTGGTCTTGCTATATAATGCCAAAGTACACAAGGGGAAACTAAAGTATCTAGGTCAAGGACCCTACCGAGTAAGAAAGATGAATCCCATCGGAGCTGTGCTGCTAGAAACATTGGATGGAGTCCAATTCAACACAACAATAAAAGGGAGCCAATTGAAGCACTACTACTTCAACATGCAAGCCATCCCCGACAAAAACGAAGATTTGGGAAACCAAGTCTTCCTTAGTTAGGATTAGATTGTATCACGAGCACTCACTTGCATATGTATGTCTTCGCACATATAGGTAGCATCAATCGATTTTAACCTAGGGCTCAGAAGTGATGCCTGAGTTCTAGCTGCCCTATGAAATCCCAGCAAAAACAAAAAAAGCATATAGTTAGTCCCTACCTAGCTACTAGGTCACATGCACTCACACTCTTTCGCTTAGACACATAGATGATTGCATGAATAATTGTGCCACACACTTTCATTCCACACCCTCAAAGCACGTATAAAAATAAGATCTCTCACAAACACACAGAAAGGTCATACCTGCATGCCAACTAATCTAATGATCAATGGTAAACCACACGCACATGGATGTAGGTTCAGAAAAGATGCCGCCACTAAAGAGGATGCATAGAAAGAGCCCACTGCCTCAACCACGAGACCCCCTCTAGAGTTTGCAGCCATCTACATCCTCTCAACCATGGCAACCACAGGAATTTGTGGTCTAGAGCGATCTCTCAATCAATCACACTCTCTCATACGGATCGCAATGCCTCAGTGGAAGGCAAGGGAGATCTGATACCATGACAAAATATGAAGAGGGGAGAGGAGAAGAGTGGAGATGAGGAGAGAGGGCACAGCTAGAGAGCACACCACAAAATGACTAACTGTACACTAGATTTAGTTGAAAAAATAGAATATATACAAACCCATTTAGGGTTAGGGTTAGGGGATCTAACCCTTTCCTTTATAGCACTCTATAAGGTTAGTGCTATGCACATATGATCACGTGATGGTGCTATGCACACATGATCACATGATGTTGAGCGTGAACTCTCAACAGAATCCTCCCCACATATCATATTGTTGTTGACAACAAATATTTTTTGATTACATATATTCAAAGGGTGTTTCAAATAAGGGAGGATTATTGACTCACAATCATTGCACAAAATCTTGAGGAAGGTTGTGAAAATTTTGTGGATCCAAATATAGCTAAATATTTACTATGGGACTCAAACATGAAGGATTCTGAGTTCCTCTCTGTTGTAGACACGTTAGCCTTGATGTACATATATGCAGATCATTAGGAACATACCAATCCCATCGAAAGTGAATTCCAAGAAATTCAAGAGAGACTAAACATTATGCACATGGGAAAGGAACCAGTTAACCCAACCATCCAACTGAGCAATATGCGCATGGGAAAGGAACCGATTACCACAACCGTCCAATAGAGCAACACATCAATCAACTTATGGACATATACTTTAGTTGTTCATGATGAGAATCAGAAGGTTTGTTTGTTCATAATGATGTATATTTAGAATTCTGTATTTTCTTAAAGTTGTCTTATAGCTCGTCATGTTTCTAATGGATAACGTTGTCTTGTAGCTTATCATGTTTGAGGATGACTTTTTGGGGCATGCTTTAGGCAAATGCAAAGGGAGCTGGGAAAAGACACACCCCTAGGAGTGTATATTAAACAATTTAAATTTCCATAGGTTGTAATATTCCACATGAAGTACTCAAAGGACAATGCATAATTCCCCTTGTTTGCAATAAAAACATTATCTAGGTATCTTGGGAGATATCCCATATGGTGGAATGCAGATAAGAAAATTCTTTTAGAGAAGCAGTTTGCTATTAGAACTTTTGGCAAAGGTCCTGACCTATATGATTTTAGAAGCTAGTATTACTTAGCATACACAGTGTATGGCTTGATTTACAGAATCAAGGATCCCAAAATGCTAAGTGATCATGGCAAAAGAGATCTTTTGACATTCAAACAACCAACAACTTCTCCAACACCAAAATTGTGGGATGTTGGAGAGCCTTCTTAAAAAAGGGCAAGGCTACGTATGTGATGCATGGATGAATTTTTCCTTTTAGTTTTGTTAGTAAGTGAAGCTTTTATATTAGTGTTGAAAGTTTGTATGCCCTAATCAAAATTAAGGTTTGCAACATTCACCAAGATTTGAAATTTTTATGAGAAATAATTACAATTTTTAATAAAATTGTAATATGTCCTATTAAAATTGTGAATTTAAATAGTTAAGATCGATAAATTTTTCTAGGACTTTATATTAATATATAAGTATAGCTTTGATAAAACATCCTTTATGTGATGTGCCTAAGGAGTAGTATTTTTTTCCATGTAGTTTCTTGTGACATCACTCCATGTATTTGTGATTCTTTCTGTAACTTCCATGTATAGACTTCATTGCTCACATATTATCTTTCCATATATGTCAGGATCACCAGCACATATATCTTTGCATATATGTCAAGATCAACATCACATATATCACTATACTACAGCTAGAGTTCCGAATGTAGTGAAGAAAACACACTGACAGAAAAGACTACCCAATTGAGTTGAAAGATGAATTGACACCTTTGGGAGGTGGACATGTCAAGTCATATGAAAATAGAATGAGAAGGTCGGGCTTGATGAACTCTCTTCCTATTTAAGTGCAGTGGAGAGACAACTAAGAACCCATTCTAAAATCTAGCCCTGGATCTTTATAGACCGTTCCAACAACTAGAAATCTATGGCATACACAAAAAACATCGGAATGATCGTCTTCTATCTAAGAGCACTTTTGGATGAACATTGCAAAACCAGAGTCGGAGAGGAGGGAGGAATGTAGCTACAAGGAGGACATGCTTTGCAGTTGGCTATATGACTTGGAGTCAACGGAGATGATGAATATTTATTTTCATGGCTATCATTTTTCATGTTCCTTTAAGGTACTTGTCAAGCTCATGATGTAGGGTTCTTTTGGCAGCAAGAGGCTCAAAGATGTATAGATCACAAAAACAGGATGAAGAGGACCTAGAGAAAAAGGAGTTACTATAGGCATAAGAGACGGCAGAGAGTAGCAATTAGTAGTTGGTGATAAGAGTGTGTGATGAGGTTTGTGATAGTACAACAGAATGGCCTAACGAGTTGTCGGATGCTTGCTATAGAAAGGTTAATAGGATAGTCGAGAGTTTGGAGTTTCCTTGAGCCTGTAAAATGTCATTGTATTTGAGTTTTAATAAAAATCTTTCAGGTATTTCAGTTGTATTTCAAGCATTCAGTATCTTAGAGGTAACTTAATGCAAGAAGGTGACTAATACCAAGATTGAATAGGCAAATTAATTAATCAAATTAAAGTGTAGGAGTGATTAGCAAATGTTTTGGAAAGGCCTTATCATCTCTCAAATCAAACTATAACTGTGTACATATGATTGCTTATGAGAACCATGAATCACATTTGGAATGCTCTAATGCATGCCTGATCCTACTATGATAACATTGTGTATCATCTTCATGTCTTTTCACAGGATAATAGAGTCCATATTAAGTGACTTGTGGGCTTCCCAAACTACCATCATCCATGATCTATCTTGCTCTACTCATATCTTCTCACATGTTTGGTCTAGGTTAGTTGAGTTGGTGCATGAGGGAGCCAACAACCAGCCATGCCATGCGTACTTATCCGTGGAGACACTATGCATTCATATGTGGTGATTTCAACAATGCTCCGCAACCGGGAGATAATACTTCGGGCCACACTCATATGTTGGCTTATGAACAACAGTCATGGTATGACTTTTTGGTTATCTACGTTTGGTGGATCTCTGGAAGGAATTACAGCCCCACAGTCCCAAGCTATACCTTTCAACACAATGCTCAATCTTCTTATCAGGCATGTCTGGACAAATGGTATCAAGTTGATCCGCAGCATTGTGATGCCTTTACCTGTCAACTTTGGGTTGATCATGCCTTCACGTATTTTGGTCATACAACTCTTTGGTTGAGGCTCTCCATGCATGACTTTCCTGAGATGAAATATTTCCTTGCAAAAGGCTTTTGTTGGTTAATAACACTTATCTGGAACATGTTGATTTTAAAGTTATGGTTTCTGATGCCATTCATCCTCTCTCTTCTCATAGGCTTTTTGATCTGGTTTATGCATGGCAGGCTTTTGTTGCTCAAATGCAAGCTGTGATTTGGGATTATGGTAAATCATTTATGCGAGCCACATGGGAGATTGTTGTGCATGCTAAACTCACTTGCCAGAGTCTAGTCACCTTCGGCCTTTGTCTTTTGACGAAAGCATGCACTTATGTCAGGCCAAATTCTATCTCCAATCAAATGATCGAAGAAAGCTTGCTAAATGGGAAACCCGATCTTAACAAAGGGCTTTTTTGGATAAAATTTGCTCTTCGAAGAAATTTTTCAAAAGTTTGCATTACAAATGACAGGCTGCAAATATTTGTCGAGTCCGGATGCCTCATGGTTCTTGGTCTGCATCTCGCTCTGAACTTGCTGAAATCTGTGTAGCACTTCTCCTCCCATTTTGGGCTTGTGGACTTTCCTTCTCCTGAGATTTTGCATGCACGTCAACTTCTTTTACAATATGTCCATCAAATTCTTCCTTAAGCTTAGGCTTTGGAATTGGAACTTCCCTTCACTGAAAGGGAATTGTCAGATGCAGTTAAATCCTGTGGTAGATGGAAATTTCCAGGATGGGATGGCCTCACTGTTGAATTTTTTCTTGCTTTTTGGGATAGCCTCAAATCTCCTCTGCTGCAAATGGCTAATTCAGCTTGAGAAAATCAGCAAATGCCTCTGTCATGGAAAAAGGGATTGGTAAATCTTCTGCCTAAGAAGCAGATTTCTGATTTCATCACTAATTGGAGACTAATCATGCTCATGCCAGTCATTTACAAGATCATAGCTAAAATGCTTGTTGACCATATCAAAGGCTATCTGCATGATGGGTTGCATCCTTCCCAATATGGTTTTGTTCCTCGTAAGCATATCATGGACAATATGTCCAATGCTTATATTGGGATTGAATATGCCAAGTACACACAGCAGAATGTTTTGCTCTTACAGATTAACATTGTCAAAGCCTTTGAACAGCTCAATGGGAGTTCATCTCCTAAACAATGCGATCCTTGGGATTTGGAATAAAAATGCAGCAGGTTATTTATTGGCTCTATAGGGATAGCCATGCTACTTGTATTCTTTCTAGAGACATCTCTGAAGAATGGACTCTTCATAGTTTGGTTCATCAGGGCTATCCCCTTAGTGCCTTATTGTATGCTATTGCTACTCATCCTATGCTGCAATACATGGATCATCTAGTGGCTACACATTCTCTCCATGGTGTTTGGAGCTGGATGAAAATCATAGCATGGTTGCTCAGGCCTACTATGCTGGTGATTCTTTCTTTACTCCAAGGAATACTCCGCCTGATCTTTCTGCTTTGATGCAAGCCCTTTCACTTTATGGTTTGGCACAGTCTCTTATGGCCAAGGGAGATCACCCCACCCACTCAATTAGTTCGTCACCTTGGCTATCCTTTGGGCTGGGGACTTACTCGTCAATAGCAAATTCATTGGGTTCTAATCAAACTCTGAAAAAAAGCTTGAATATTGGAAGCTGGCAACTTGTCCTTTGCATGTTCGTCTCCAAATAGTGCAGTCCATTCTTGTGGCGTACATTCAATTTTATTTGCCTTTGATCATGTTCACCAAGGCAGACCTTGATTCCTTTATGTCTGTCATTATGGAAATCTTTTGGCATTCCAAACATGGCAGAAAAAGTCTCAGACTGTTGTCGGTGCATCGAATTTGTTCCCCTAAAATGGATGGAGGATTGAATCTGATATCTAGGTGCACATCCTTGCTCACAAGGGGAAAATATTGCTGCAATTTCTAAAAGGTGATCAGCCCTAGGCTCTCATGATTCAATCTCTTGTCACACATATCAGTACTCTTGCTTTTTTTCATTGGCAACCCACTCAGTGGGATTTCTTGTTTGGGTGCACTGATGGCACTTTGCATGGCTGCCCTATGGTCTCCAACTTGCTTCTTGACTGGAAGCATATTCTGTCTCACCTAGAATGGCATGGTCGATAGTCTCTGATAGGTAATTCTTTGCAGGCTAAAAGCATTCACTAGTCAAAAGTTTTTCAGCCTCCGCTTGCTTTACAGGAAGCTCGCCGTTCTTACTTTATTTCTTTTCATGATAATGGCTCTATGCTTCCATTTTCTCTGGCAGCCACACAGTATGGTTTGGGTTCTCATTATCGTACTTTGTGGCAGCAAATCACTTGTATGATTTCCCCTTTGGTTCGGATTCCCCCTTTGGAACTCTAGGATCAACGATTAGAGGATTGGACATTGACTTCCCTTTGGATCCTCCTCTCATCTTTTGAGGCTATCTCAGATTACTATGCTTGCATTATACAAAATCATTTTGCCTCAACCCTGGGTTTCAAAAAGGGGTAATTCTCTTTGGCAAATGCATTGGCCAACTAAGTGGTAGAGAAAAATATTGCTGCAATGTTGGACATACAAGGTTCCACTTCGACAACAAGTTTTTAAATGGCGAGTGCTTCTGGGAATTTTTCCATCTGGACAGTTGCTAGCCTGTAGGCACATTGCTCCTACTTCATGTCATCAGTGTCTGATTTCTTTGGAGACTGTGCCTCATTTATTTTGGTATTGCCCTTCTTCTCAACAATTTCTGGGTTCTCTTCGATAGAGGCTACGAGCGATATTCCCAACTCTTCTCTTTGGGAAATTTTTCTAGCTCTTTGGTTTTCATCCCCAGCGACCGGAGTTCCATCTTGGGCTCGCTATTGGGCACTTTGGACTTTATGGACAGACCGCAATTGTAAAGTCTTTAGTGATCCCAATTTCTCTTTGTTTGCTTTCTTTAAGTGTTCTCTGTAGCAATCTTTCTTTGATTTCTTGCGGACTCGCCAAATAGATCAGGATGTATATCAGCTTATACTGAGATCTTCAGTTGATGTATTTTCTAGCGCCTCTTTTCTGAGGTGACTATTCTTGTAATATAATCAATCAAAGCTTTCACTTAAAAAAGTGTGTGTGTGTGTGTGTGTGTGTGTGTGTATGTGTTTCATAGTTTTGGATGTCATAGAAATTTTACTCTGCTTTTGATCTTGCCATGCCTCAAGGCTGGACAAGCAAAAAAGAGACGTTGATGAGAAGTCTTAACATCAAGTAGATATCCTATGCATATATTGTTAATAGTATGCAAGGCTAATATTGATATAGATTAAGCACCCAAAGTTAGTGGGTCAATGAAAAGAAACCTTGACCTTGGATACCATGTGTATATAAGTGTGTTTTCCTTCACTTTTTGATGGATATGTACATTGTAGGATATCTTGTGTATTCTCTCCGTCTCTTCTCCACTTTCAACCTAGTATTAAAGCTATGATTGAGGTCTCCTCCCTTGTGCAAAATTAATCAAAGTTGACCAATATTGAAATGCTTACAACTTTGATTTAGATATCAAAATCCAAAGGACATTATACCAGTAAAATTGGCATGACATTGGCTACATGTTAACAGCCACCAAATTTGATTGTGGCTATGTGTGTGTGTGTGTGTGTGTGTGTGTGTGTGTGTGTGTGTGTGTGCGCACGTGCGCACGCGCATGCACGCATGTATGTATGTATGTATATGTGTGTGTGCGTGTGTGTGTATATATATATATATGTATATATATGTATATATATATATATGTATGTATGTATGTATGTATGTATGTATATGTATATACATATATGTATGTATGTATATGTGTGTATATATATATATATATATATATATATTCACATATATAAGGCTCAGAAAAATAGTCATCATAACATTATAAATCATGACAAGTAAACACAAATAAACAAGAAGAACATTGCAAGTTACCCAAGTACAAATTGAGATGAAGCAGTCAATAGGTTGGCACGTACTCTAGATCCGTAGACTTTTAATATGTATTTGATTTCAATTGATTTCTGAGTTTCAAAGTAGTTGATATGGATTTAAAGTGGTAGATGGGGCTTTAAAGCAGTAGATTGAACTTTAAAGTGACCTAAAGGCCTTCAAGAGTTGCATTACAATCAACTTTAAGGCTTTGAGGTGGTGCATAGGCATTGTATTCCACTTTAAAGTTGTTGATGTGGCTTTGGGAGATAGGTCTTTAAAGTGAGAGATGGGAATTTAGAGTGACAGTAAATGCTTTCAATCATCACATGGAAAACCAATTTAAGGACTTAAAGTGGTCCCTAGGCTTTATGTTCCACTTTAAATTGGTGCCTTGAAAGCAACTTGAAGGCCAAGTGCACCTATTTCAAAGGTTGAACATGCTTCAAACCACCTCTTTAGGCTTCAAAGCAGTTCATGGCTTTAAAACTCTTTTTCAGGCTTTATTTTGTCACTGATGTGACCTTCTTGATGAGTTCGTTATAGGTGTTTGAATATTTTCCCACGTTTGTAAAGCCCCAAATACCAATTCGAAGTTTAATAGATAGCTCTAAGGGCTTAAGTGCAACTTTAAATTCTTCAGCATTGCTCTATCTAAACATTTAGTTTTGCATTAAAGCTTGTTTAAGCTTTTTGTTAAACTTTATAGTCATGTATCACTTCTGATCTACAATAAAACATAGGTAATGTGTCCAAATTGAAGACTGTGGACACTACTATCGGTGGTGGCCAATGGGTTGAGGATGGTATTGACATTGAGAATGACCCTCTTCTTGAGATGAATGATGACTTGGTGCTAGAATTGAACCGTTCTAAGCTCAACTATGTATGACAATAGGCTATTACAAACCCTTTGGTTGAGCCTTCCTGACCCATTGGTGCCATTATCAGAACTATCTCAAGGTATGTAACAAGAGAGACCCGTTCTTTCTAGCTAAAGTAATTCCATCAAGCGTTCTATCATTTAATAATTGTTGTTTTATGCAGAGGTAGGTGGATTGAAGCAAAAGAGTGTTAGAGTTGTACATCATGGAGGTTCTGAAATTCCTAGAAAGAGTATAAATTCTCACAATGTCTCTGTTGGAGGAAACTATGGCAAGTCACGGGCTTGCAAGAAGTTGTAAGCTGTAGTCATGTGGGAAATGTTTAATGTCCATAAATTTTACACTCCAATGAATGAAAAGTGTGGTTTTTCCTATATTCTGGAATCTCCTTGTGTCCATCTTTCTTCCTAAAAAAATTTTCTTCCTATTCGTAAACCTCATTTAAAGTGGTAGTTTGATCTTCATGGGTGCATGCCATAGCACAATGTCTATCATGACCACAATAATTCCATGTATTGACCAATTCATGTACCTAATTTTGTCTCTTAAGCTAGAGCATGCTTGTACTAAAATACAAAATAGAGCTAATACCTTAATATAAAATTATGTTCACTTAGAAACTAACATATTGACTACAACCTTGAGCTATCTGGTAAAGACAAGAAATATAGCTAACAAGATCCAAAAAGTTAATACCACGCTATGTAATCCCATGGATTTTTTTATTTTCTATGATCTAGAAATGATTACAACTGAGGTCTAGAAGTTGTTGTTGCACATATGATGTCAAGTCCAATCGTCATAAAGACATTATAATGTGGTTTTCCAATAGCTTTTCCCTATGCATATTCTCTAAACACTCCTATTTGTTGCTACTAATGTTTATGTTAGCGTAGTATTGCATGCTGAGGCCTTTATCATTCCATTTTTGTAGTGACTTATTTACATCACTATACATGTGAAAGCTACTTTTTTGCATTGGGAATCCAACGAAGAATTGCATAAGATCAAACGCCAACAAGAGCATTCTAGAAGTCAAAACAACAATAACATTGCACCATTAAGGAAAGAAGATTGACAACCAACATCAATTAGTGAAGTTTAACAACCAATGAGCATCAACAGACCCTAAACCAACACATAAGTGTAATGTGGTAGTAAGACTTGAAGTAAGACTTCAAATGGCAATAAGACTTCCAAGTAGGGAAGCAATCACTCTGAATTCCATGGGATAAAAAGGAATATTTAACCAAATGAACAAAATTTCATTGTCCAACACAAGTCATAGCAAAACGGTTGAGAGCATCAACGATTTGGATGTGCCATTATCAGAACTATCTCAAGGTATGTAACAAGAGAGACCCGTTCTTTCTAGCTAAAGTAATTCCATCAAGCATTCTATCATTTAATAATTGCTGTTTTATGCAGAGGTAGGTGTATTGAAGCAAAAGAGTGTTAGAGTTGTACATCATGGAGGTTCTGAAATTCCTAGAAAGAGTATAAATTCTCACAATGTCTCTGTTGGAGGAAACTATGGCAAGTCACGAGCTTGCAAGAAGCTGTAAGCTGTAGTCATGTGGGAAATGTTTAATGTCCATAAAATTGTACACTCCAATGAATGAAAAGTGTGGTTTTTCCTATTCTGGAATCTCCTTGTGTCCATCTTTCTTCCTAAAATTTTTTTCTTCCTATTCGTAAACCTCATTTAAAATGGTAGTTTGATCTTCATGGGTGCATGCCATAGCACAATGTCTATCATGACCACAATAATTCCATGTATTAACCAATTCATGTACCTAAATTTGTCTCTTAAGCTAGAGCATGCTTGTATTAAAATACAAAATAGAGCTAATACCTTAATATAAAATTATGTTCACTTAGAAACTAACATATTGACTACAACCTTGAGCTATCTGGTAAAGACAATAAATATAGCTAACAAGATCCAAAAAGTTAATACCACGCTATGTAATCCCATGGATTTTTTTATTTTCTATGATCTAGAAATGATTACAACTGAGGTCTAGAAGTTGTTGTTGAACATATGATGTCAAGTCCAATCGTCGTAAAGACATTATAATGTGGTTTTCCAATAGCTTTTCCCTATGCATATTCTCTAAACACTCCTATTTGTTGCTACTAATGTTTATGTTAGCGTAGTATTGCATGCTGAGGCCTTTATCATTCCATTTTTGTAGTGACTTATTTACATCACTATACATGTGAAAGCTACTTTTTTGCATTGGGAATCCAACGAAGAATTGCATAAGATCAAACGCCAACAAGAGCATTCTAGAAGTCAAAACAACAATAACATTGCACCATTAAGGAAAGAAGATTGACAACCAACATCAATTAGTGAAGTTTAACAACCAACGAGCATCAACAGACCCTAAACCAACACATAAGTGTAATGTGGTAGTAAGACTTGAAGTAAGACTTCAAATGGCAATAAGACTTCCAAGTAGGGAAGCAACCACTCTGAATTCCATGGGATAAAAAGGAATATTTAACCAAATGAACAAAATTTCATTGTCCAACACAAGTCATAGCAAAACGGTTGAGAGCATCAACGATTTGGATGTGACTTCTACATGATGACTGTTCCATTGGAGAGTGCCTAGAATTGGTGTATTATTTGATCTATCTAATAGTGTGTATAATGTCCTATGTCATAAAAATGTGTGCATAAGCAAAGCTTTCAATGTGTTAACCCTAGCTCCAAACAACATTTAATTTAATGAGATTTCGACAAATTATAGCTTCCAAAAATTTCGGTGAATTTTGAGTGTTTTTTTTTCTTTCAGACTTTTGAGTCCATGTTTAAGGTTTTATTACATGTGTGAATGGGCTTAATGACTTGGACAAACTAAATCTAAGTGGATGTGTGAATGGACTAAGGACATGGACCAACTACATGTAAGTGGATGGGTCTAGCTATACTATTTCAAACAGTCAAATTCATTTACCCAAACCAACATAGGTTAGCTATAGTCCATTTTCAGATGGTTGAGTTCACTTAGTGTGGTCAAGTTAGACTAACAAAACCGTTGACTAGAACAATCTAACCAGGGTTGAGTTACCAATTATATATCATGTGTCAATAGCATGCTCAACACTCAATCTACCACATGCCATCTTTTTTAAAGTGCTGATGTGGCCTTCATTTTTCTCTGTTTCTTCTCTTTTCTTTATTTTGTTGGCATCACCCCAATGCTGCCCATTGTTGTTACCTTTGTGTACGTGTTTTGTTTGCACTGTAGGTGTGTGAATTGTTGTTTGAGCATGCCTTTTGTATGTTAGCTGGGGAGTCACTTGGTGTGCATTGTGTTGCATGATGTGTGCTAGCTTCATGTGTTGTGCCTGGCCAAGATTCCAAAATAGAGCACGCAGTCATAATGTTGCTCATGTAAACCAACACCTAAGGTTGATCCTAGTCATAGTGCTCTACTGGGTTGCCAAAATTGCATAAGCCACAGGTATGAGGTCTATGAAGAAAATATTAGATTGGGAACTTTGGAAAGCATTGAACAAGATCCTGCACTAGGCCGACAGCTCCTAGCACCATATGACAGTAGCGTCAAGCAGCTCACAAAAACCCAAGGCAATATTCCCTAAGTGAGAAGGCAGTTGTAATGAATCACTGGACAGCATTCATATTTTTAGAAGTGAAAAGTCATCCACATTCACTTTCTCATGAAGCGATCATATTAATATTTCCAATACCATAATGTTTCCCAAGGTCAAAGCAAGGAATGTCCATTGGAAGCCTAATGCTCTTACAATTGGGTAGAACCCTCGACCTACAGAAAGGCTCTTGCCACATCATCATGCATAGATGGAGACTGTAACATTCCAGCAGAACAGCCTAAAAGCAGGACTTGATTCACAAGTCATCCAAAAGATAGGAGCAAGCTGCCCCTCATGCAATGATAGATTTTATCTAGGCTAATTGTTATATCTAGCTGCTCATTCAGATCCCCTTGAATCCCTGATGCCAAACTTAATTTTGCAATATGCAACTCAGAGTCGAGACTCATCTCACCTATGAGAAAAGTTGTCGTGCAATGCTTGATAAAAATAAAAATAGTACTCGCAACTTCAATAATCATTGGCTTTTCACATCAACTTTCTAGCTATCCCAGTATTACATGGTTCGCCAACATACCTTTAAATAGTAATTCACCACCAAGCCAGCCTTGAAAATCAGGGACAATTGTTGAAGCATTTGACCACCATACAAAATAGTTCTTCACCAACAAGCCAGTCAATCAGAGACAATTGTTAAAGCATTTGACATAAGGTATGACATGAGGGCTATTTAACTCCCAAATGAAAATCAGAGATACTTGTCGAAGCTTTTGACCACAGAAGGTATATTGGGAGGGTTCTTTAACTCACAAAAACGTAGTTTACATACTGCATATGGGAGAGATATTTAAAAATGCCATTCTCCATAAAATGCCAAATTCACGTGTAAGAATGAGCTGCTTTAACTCACAATTGAGGTAGGTTACAGATATCCTCTGATTCAGTAACAAATGGAAAAGAATTTCTGGAGGTGAAAAATTTTAGTGGGAAGGAACCGAAGGAGAAGCATTGTATATGACTCAATGACCACAATAATATACATAACTCCCACCGGATCAGGCTACAAATATGACAAATATCAACAAAAATACAACCAGTACAAAAAAAATCTTTGTGATGAGCCAGCGATTGGAGGAGATATTGTTTAGGTACTTCAACAATGCTCCCTGAGCTCCCTCCACATTGCTCAATGTCTCATCCATACTTTCATCAATCCTGTTCAAAAGTACAGAAAAAACAGTGCATATAATATGAAATGAGGCACATTTCTCATAGATGAGCCAAGAGAAAACCCAGTTTCTAAGTTGAGGAAGCTTATTTTGACTGTAGTAAAATAGTGCATCGTCCCATGACTTTTATTCATACCTGATTGCTATTTCACCCTGCTGGGCAACCATTGTAGCCAACTGTGTGAAAATATTGCCTAGCTCCAAAATCGTAGATTCCACACTTTGAAGGGCTTCCGCCCTGCTTTGCATATAGCTATCTTGTAAAGGCACCATCTGTTGCATTGTGTGCTGTGAACCTGAAAATCCTGGGCTATCATCACTTCTCAGTTGCCTGTACAGGCACATGCAGTGTCAAAGAGAGACTCATAAAAGTCCATGGTTCATAGCCACGACCTCTAGCTGATCAGATATGCTAAGAAGAAAAATGCAGCTAAGCGCATTACTGAAGAATTACGTCCAGCAGAGACTAACTCATTGAAATTTGAAATATGCAGGAGCCTAGAGTCTCATTATGACCCTGTCATATGATCTTGCAGAAATTCACAATCCATTTTACACACTGCAGATCTTCCTGTCTTTCAAGGTTTGATGGTATCATTTCACAAAATGACTCCTACCATAAAATTAGTAGGTCTTGTGCATTCATAGTATCCCATCCATGTTATATTCATTTTAACTGTTCCATTGATCATTTGTAAATTGTAACACAGATTTACTGTGGAAGAAAACACACACAAGTTTGAAGAAAAATGCAAATAAATGTGTTTATACCTGATAATAAGAGGCAGGCAACTGGGAAACTGAAGTGTGTAATAAAGGCCAAAACCTGGGCAAAGTCAAGAGAGGCACGAAGCCAAGCCAATGGCTTCAAGCCAATGGCTAGCACTACTTCTACAACTAATTGACTAATATAGGTAGGGACTAGAGAGCGCTAAAAGGATGGATTATATAAGTCCACCTTCAACCCCTTGTATGGTACGTTTGATGTGACGTTGTACTCATTGGAGCTCTTTTACTTCCAGCTTCCTGTTCTACCTGTGTACTCTCTCTTCATAGTCACCATGAAACTTTTCATTCAATCGGTTTCCAGGTTTCAGAAACCTTTCAAAACGAAACTTTCTGGCTTTCCTGAAACATAAGGTAATTTTCAATGTGGGTGCACCCACGCACGCACAGCCTGAGATGTTTCATTTTGAAGCATTTTCGAAACCTTGAAATTGTACGAGTGAAATGTGTCATGGTAACTACAAATAGAGAGTATACAGGTAGAACAAGAAGCATATGTGTGCATGCAAGCACGTGCGCATGCACATATATGTATGTATGTGTAATGCTTACACAGACCCTTATACGTCTATTCCAGATGGTATTATTTATCCTTAGCATTCCACGTGGTAGTTTTTATTTTTAGACCTAGGGTATTCCAATTAGTTAAACTCCCCCTCTAGGGAGACGTGAATAGATCTTTTGAGGGGTCAAAAGCATTCATGATATATTGCCTAAGGCTATAAATTGTCATGATATAATGGCTAAGGCTATAAATTGACATGAGGGCTTGACCATGGGCATTCACTAATCAATACCTAGATTGTGGATCTTGGCCATAGGCATGGCAAGCTCGCAAGCCAATCCAATGCCTCCCTGAAGGAGAGGGCATCTATTGTATAGGATGCCGAAGTCTACTGGACTAGGGGTTAGGCCACGGACCTCAATTATGACCTCATGTGCTCGAGGGTGAGATTGATGAACCCTATCATTGGGTGGTAAGGTCTCGATGGTGTTGTTAAATTTTATGATCCCAATATTTAATTTGATAGACCTACCATCAATTAAAACCCTAGCTACAAGGTTGTCTCTATGGTTAAGGAATTTGGATTGAGCCCTAAAACCTTTCCCGATTTAAAAAATGAATTTAAGGGGCTTGAAATCATCAAGGTTAAAGAAAATGCTGTTGGAAAGGTCACCTCCCCATCTGTAAGCCCCCATATGAGGGGAGCATGGGGGGGGATGAACCTAGGGTTTGAGAGACTGACAAATGAGCAGCAGCATGGCTGCAATGTGGGCAAGAATCAAAGAGAGAGAGGTATCCTGGACAGATGGCGCAGCATGGCCTGCATCATGGATGGCACATGGCGCAAGATGGCAGGAGAGCCATCAGCCAGGTTGGCCAGTTTGGAGGCTGGTAGGGCTGGTCACAGCCAGCCTACCAGGCCTGGAACAGGGGCAGACTATGGGGGCTGAACCCCACAAAGGGTAAAGGGCATATGGCCCTGGTTTTATAGCCCCTAGAGGAACAGTTTGGGGCAGGAGAGAGTACCTGCCTGAGAGCTCAGCAAGAGTTCGTGGTCCAAGATATCTGGAGATATTCATTTATTGCGGACCTTGCCAAAGGAAGGATGGGTTGAAACAGACCCTCAGAGCATGCCTGGAAGACTCCAGGTTGTTCACTCATTATGAGGGGGTTAATTGGAAGATCGTAGCTATAAAGAGAAAAAGGAAGAAGCGGGTTCAGAAGGGCATTAAACAAAACTAAGAGTAAAAGAGAATTTAATATGCAAAACTACGCTTACTGTTACGCTCAAGTTGAGGTAACATGACCTTGGAAGGGTCAGTCAGCATTTTCCTTTAAAGGATCAATATTTGTATTATATTTGTTTGGGCTTCATGTAAATGATCAAAAAGGAATAAAGGTCAAGGTCCTTGGTGAGGGTGACATGGCACTAGACTAGGTGGATCTAAGGCTAAGGGACCTAAATGCATGAAATGTGCTTAGGGGCAAATGTTTCAAAGATATCCCAAGAGAGGGGTAAGTAATGCATTAAGGAAGGACCCTACAATTATGACATGTGGCATACTAGATTCATCTAGGGAGTTTTGGGGCTCGTTGGAAAAAAAGCAAGCATGAGCTTTTACGAAAACAGATCTATCTGGAAGCTTGCAACCAACGAGGTTGGCTGGGAGGAGAAACCAAGTGCCCGTACCCGTGATTCGATGATAAGAAGGAAGAAAACAGATTAGACTGTGTTATTTGGTATCAGAGTGCAGGTTGTATTGGGTGTGTGTGACGATGGACAGTATGGGTAGCGTGGATGAAACGGCGCACAACGAGGGCTATCGGGTGATGGCGCAGCTGTTGGGTCACGGACGTCATCGCAGCTACCGTAGGTGATGGCGCAGCTGTGGGGTCACGGACGTCATCGCAAGTTCATACTTGGTATCACACAAAGGAATTCGGGACCAAGACGCCGGGATATCGCAGGGCGGGACTAGCTATCGCAGGAGCGTACGGTTCACGTAGGTATCTCGAAAGGCATACGAGCTGCACGTGTAAAGGAATTGCCAAAAGTCTGCCATCCTAAACACCAAAGGCTGGAGCGTAACAGAGGTTGTGGGTCAGTTACTCTGCAAGGGTCTGACGTTATGACCGTACAGCATGTTCGTGATTATAAGGCAGGTCATAAATGCATGTGGAAGCGGCTTACGGGAACTAGTTGAACTCTTCATGCAACAAAGATATACCAGGGGGCTTTCGACTCTTTATTCCCTCTATTTTATTTGGTTAAATTTCTGAAGTTTTGAGGTGTGTGAGTTGGATTGGGAACAGATTTATGCCTTTGGATTTAAGGGCTTGAAGTTTCTTAGATTGCAGGAGTTTCCCTAGTATAGGGAAAAGCGGGTTTGGTTACAGTGTGATATATGCTTTGTCAGCTGTAAAGTTGAAAGTTGGACTTTCGATTTATAATTACAATTTTAAGCGGTGTTTTATTTATTATTTTATTTTTATTTTTATTTTTTTTTAAACACCCATTGACCTGAATGGAAGTAGAAGAAGAAGCTTCCAGGATGGATCCCGTAGAGTCGGGAGTCCGGCCAACCCCGCAGGTGTCGCGCCCTGCACGCCATACATTGTCTGGCAGAATTGCCATGTTAGAGGATGCCTTGCAACAGATTTTAGCGCAGCAGTTACAAACAAATGTGGGGCAGTCTGAACTTAGAAAAATGGTGCATAGTACGTCTGTCAGACCATCTCGTGAGGAGAAAGGTAAATCTCTGATGGAACCGGAGTCCAGTGTTCGTACGGTCGAGAGCCTAGGAGGGCTAAGATGCCTAATATTGCCAATTATAGGCCAGAAAAGTATTCTGGTCGGATGTCTGACCGTAGTTCCGATATCATTGACACCTGGTTACACAAATGGGACGAGGCATTCGCCATTTGTGAAATCAAGAATGATATGAATAAAATCCGCCAGGCCACCCATATGTTTAATGAGGCTGCGGATAGGTGGTGGATAAAACAGCAGAAAGATGGAGTAGCATCCACTACCTGGGAGGGGTTTAAAAAAGAATTTAGAAAACACTTCCTACCTCCTGACAAAGCATCCCGAGCTTGGGATCAGTATCGAAACCTTCATCAGAGAAATTTATCAGTGGCAGAATACACTGATAAGTTCAGAGAAAGTGTAATGAAGGTTGATGAGCCCCTACCTCAGTCAATCAAAGTAAAAGATTTTATCTTTGGATTGAATGATCGAATCAAGATGAAACTTCGGGCTAAGTATGCGAACACGCTAGATGAAGCAATTGCCATAGCCCTGAACTATGAAGATGCAAAAGGGAACAGACCAAGTGGGTTTGTGCAGGTTGGGACTCAGTATGGGTATCCGAAGAAAACTGGGTTTAAGAAGAAGTGGATTAGCAAAGGGGGTGCCTCACAGTCTAGTGGTCAAGCCAAACAGGCAAAACCAGTTGAGACTCCTAAATCAAGTACCACCATTGGAATGAAAAGAAAAGTAACACCAATGGCAGCCCAGGCTTGGTCGAAGTCCTCTTTGAACCCAAAGCAAAGGGAAAAAGCGAGGAGAGAAGGCTTATGTTTTGGTTGCCTTCAGCCTCATCAGTGGAAAGATTGTCCACGAAACAAAGATCGTCGGATGGCTGAGATGATGGTCTCAGAATGCGACATGGAAATGGAGGGAAGTCCCAGAGCAGAACAGATGCAGATTCAGCTAGCAGGATCTTCTCAAAGGTCAGTACCTTTTTTGTTATGTGTGTCTGTTGCTAAGTTAGTAACTAGTGCATCTGATAATATCCTGTCAAAGCTCGCAGCAACGGGGTATACAGCCCTTAATGATACGGAGTTAATTAAGATGAAAGAACAAGTAGCTAATCATGATGTCATTGTGTTGTTTGACTCAGCGTCAACGCACAATGTAATTAACTCCAAGCTCGTAAAGAGGCTGAAATTAAAGACTAGTCCATCTGACTATGCATATACAGTCAGAATGGCAGACGGAATTTCAACTGAAGTATGGGACCAAAGGGTTACCCAGTTGGAGCTTCGAATTCAGAACTATGCTGAGAAGCTTGATTTTGAAATGACTAAGCTTGCTCATGCAGACGTAGCCCTGGGTAAGGCTTGGCATTCTAGGAAGAATCCAGCCATAGATTGGAAAAAGCACATTTATCAATTCAAGATGAATGATGTGCTATATGTCTTACGAGGTGAAAGGGATATATCTCAAGGACCGTTGGTTTCCGTGATGGAAATTCGAAAAGCTCAAGAAGAGTTTTTGTTTCTTTGTACAGCATCGGTAGAGCCGATTGATGATTCTTCGGCTAGCACTGATGTTACCCAAAATGGAGAGATGGCCAAGCTGGCTTATCAAATAGCAGAGGAGTTCTCTGATTGTTTTAGGGATGAGCTACCTTATGGGTTACCTCCAGAGCGGAATGTTCAGCACAAGATTGAACTAATCCCGAGGGCAGAACCTGTAAATAGACCTCCTTATAGGTTGAGTTTTATTGAAGAGGCGGAGGTGCGAAGACAACTGGAAGAATACCTCAAGTTGGGGCAGATTCAATCGGAAGGGTCAGTCGGCATTTTCCTTTAAAGGATCAATATTTGTATTATATTTGTTTGGGCTTCATGTAAATGATCAAAAAGGAATAAAGGTCAAGGTCCTTGGTGAGGGTGACATGGCACTAGACTAGGTGGATCTAAGGCTAAGGGACCTAAATGCATGAAATGTGCCTAGGGACAAATGTTTCAAAGATATCCCAAGAGAGGGGTAAGTAATGCATTAAGGAAGGACCCTACAATTATGACATGTGGCATACTAGATTCATCTAGGGAGTTTTGGGACTCGTTGGAAAAAAAGCAAGCATGAGCTTTTACGAAAACAGATCTATCTAGAAGCTTGCAACCAACGAGGTTGGCTGGGAGGAGAAACCAAGTGCCTGTACCCGTGATTCGACGATAAGCAGGAAGAAAACAGATTAGAATGTGTTACTTACATTCTCATCGGTACCCAAGCATAAGGTGCCATCTGGATTTCGAGGGATTGTGGGACTTAAAACCCGGTGCTTACCAAGCTAAAATCCCAACGCAGACCATGTTCATGCCACGTAGCGCCTCCAAAATCACATATACCTAGATGAATCCAAGGACATTCCCAAACTCATCCTCAAAAAACACAACATAGCGCAGTTCCAATCTCATGATAGTCACTCATAAGATTGAAAACCATAAACTCCATCACGCATAGCAGGGACTAGCTACTATGACATCCCCACTGACGTTATTAGCGCCCAACAGTGGGTGTAAACCATAGTATAAAAATATGCTCTCACAAATACAAATCCACACACCCACACATACTTGAGCATCCATTTATACAAAGTCTTCGTACTGAGTTTCTGTCGGCACTCAAGAGGTGAAGAGCAGACTCAGCCATTACGAAGGCTAGCACTAAAGGAGAAGGCTAATCAAAAAGTAGTCCAAAATCTCTTCATTCAAGCTACAACTGCTTGTGAAGTCTAAATGATTTCATTTAGTCTCTCCCAAACAAGCATCTAAATCTAAAATCACAATTGAAATCTTTGAAAGATTACGTATCTTTTCTTTATCAAAGGTTAAAAAAGCTTAAAGCATGTCGTCTGGACATGTCAGTGATTATATAAGCCTAGTACACATTCAATCATTAGTTGTAAGCCAATGGTTTTACTGATACTGGGAGGTGTGAACAGCAAGAGGAAAGCACTTTGCTCTCCCTAAGTCTTCAACACATTATTAGAAGAAGAGTATCACAAGAGGGATGTTGGAGAAGTCAATGCTCCACCCCATGGTCCATCAAAGTGGCTGATTGGCTACTCATTAGGACCACCATTGGGCCATCCACGGGCCAACTAAAGAAACAGTCAGAGGCCTCAAACAGTTAGGCTACTACATGGCGATCAGCTCATTAGGCAGCTGCTGACATAGCACATCAGCTCATCAACCACAAGGCCAAGCTGTAGGCAGCCTTCAAGGTTGTACATGAGTAGCGCATGGGCTATCAATAGGATGGCTACTCCCTGGCTCCTAGCCAACTACTGAATCTCAAAGAGAGAGTGGACAGCTGCCTAATCATGAATGTGCAGTTGATGAATATAGCCACCCACCTTGGGTCTGCTGCCTATATGGATGTCTATTTGAGCTTCTTCTATGTCTCTCTTGTACACATGGATTCTTCTATACATTACGCTTCCACACTGGGACCATAGATCCTAAGTCTCTCTTGTACACATGGATTCCTTTAAAAATTATGCTTCCACACTTGGACCATACATCTGGTACTATCTATAGGTCCCGTACTATCTATGGGTTGAAGATTATCCGTTTACTGATATTTGCCATGTACAAGATAAGAATGCACTTGCCATGATGTTTCTCAAAAGGCTTTTCATGGAGCTTTGAAGGATTTATGATGGCAATTACCAAAGGGCAGTGATCTAAACTCTTACATTTGAGGACTTGAGCCCTATGTTGTTTCGGGAGGAGCTCAGAAAGAAGGCATCTGAGGGAGAACCTGGATACAATATATACCTTTGTAAGTATATATCCAACCACATAAATTCAGATTTTTGTTGTTCTAAAGACCAAAATTCTACAAACAAAATAAAAGAGAAAACGAAATAGAAGAAAAATGAGGTAACAAAAAAGTTTGCAAAACAAAAGGAGGACATACTTACTAAGCAATGCAACGCTTATGTTGTCATCATTACCCAAGCATAAGGAGCTACTGGGTTTCTAAGACCCACGGAGTCTCTTGGGCAAACCTAGTGCTTCCTAAAATACGTCATATCTATGGAATTGGGAAGAAATGACTCCATATTTTGCCGAATCAGAAATGTTTTGAGTCAATGTGAGGCATTTTTATAATGTGTAAACCACTATATTCAAGTTGTTCACGTTTATCATAAATCTCAACCTCTAATCCTGCCACAGATTGAGAGAGTCTAAGATCTAAGAAAACACAAGAATCCCCTCTTGAAGTGCAGTTTCACAAGGGTCATAAAGATAGATTCCTTCTCCAAAAGCACAAGCATCTTTGAACATAAAGTCTTGAAAGTCAGGAACATCTAGTACAAATAAATCATCTATTAAATGCCTAACTTTGCTGAGCTTATGTAAACTGATACGGCAGGTATTGATAGAAATAAGACGTTGCATAAACTCAAACTCATACATGAAAAGATAAAAGTTTGCTAAAAAGACAGCACAATTAGTGCCCATAGGGTAAACTGTTGAAACAAAGAATCACGTATTGTGATGTAAAGATTATAAGAAATCTATCCAAGAGCAAACATCTTCAACACTTACGACCCTAATACAAGGTTAAAAAGCATTCACCGTTGCTTCAAAGAGCAAGGCTAAACTAGGAAATCCCATCAGCCTTGCGCTCTTCAATTGTGGCTATGCACTATCACAAGCCTCTAGTAGTTGCCTCTTGTGCAGTATTAAACCCAAGCAGTAACAGTATAAGACTCCTCAGGACCCTAGGTTTGCTTGGTAGGCAAGCATATCATTGCCTACTAACCAACTTAGCCACACCAAGCCAATATACTGAGTACGCGTTATTATACCAAGTTCAACTTTTAGGGACTTGCCCTAGAGTGTTCTACTAGGAAGAGGGGGTACTAGCCTTTACTGCCCCTTATGGGGCATGTGGAGACCAGGCATGCTAGTCTATATTATAACCACAATAGCTAGGTCACAGATACTGAGATGACAGGGCAGTCCACTGATCAAATAAATCTCATCACACCCGATCCGCTACCATAGGCCAAGCTGTCCACACCAATAAAAAATGACACTAGAGCAAGGCATTTGTGCCTCTAGATTGTGCCCTTAAAACCAGAGAAAAGCATTCATATCATGGCATAGACCTCATCAAGGCAAGCTCAGCCTAGCAAACTACATGTGTCTTTCGTCTTTATCATATTAAGAGTGTCAGAGCCTTTTCAGAGTTTCATTGTTATGCACATTTAGAGGCATTGAGAGGCACAGAAGGATTATAAACAATGCTACACTCTAGAGACACACCTACCAGAAGTGTCACTAGAAAAAATCAGACGACCACAATGCCATTTAGTTTAGGTCAATCCACCATACATTGAGTGAGAAGAAACATGATGAAAAATATCTCTGTACACAAATATTGGGATACTGCTGAAGGTAAAAACATTGTCTGGGTGGCTTTAACAAGAATCCCAAGGAGAAAGCAACCATAACCTTGAGCTCAAAAGTGGAGAAGTAGATGTTGAACCATCAGCCCAAGGTGGGGCATCACTTGATCCTCCGGAATTGTTCACAGCAAGAAGTCTCTGCCGTACAAATGGGTTTTTGTCTTTTGGCATCTTTGTAGAGAAAAGTTGCCTCCTATTCTCATGGACCTTCAAACTCTGCACAAAGACACCTCCGTCACAAAGAGAAACAAACTACTCGTCCCAACACTAACAGTCAAGGATAAAAAATTTGCATATTTCACCTCAGTCCGCATCGTTAGAACTTCCTTGAACTCTTTTGTTGCGGTCATAAGTCTGGTTTTTAAGTTATCAACGACTGTGGTAGAATGCTCACTACTTTGCTTGGAATGATTGCCACTTTCATATTGAGAGTTGCACAATAATTGTACGTCTGCTATTGCTGCATTTAAAGCTGTGATGTCTTCCTTGATAACAGCTGTCAGCTCTTGAATTTCCATTGATGGATCATCAAACATGGAAGTCCGTTTTGCCACTGTAACAGGGGAACAAATGATGTCAACATGCACTACAAATATGAAACAAACCATCAGACACAATGTGTATGGATCAGTGCAAAAATAGCCACAAGAATACAGAATGTGTTCTCTTGTCATAAACTGAATTTGAAAGTATGTTAGGTGTCAATGCAACATAGATATTATCTAATTTATACCTACAAATTGACCACATGCCTGGGTATGACAATTCTTTCTTGAGCACCCGCTAGTTTTAGCATGGCAAGCCAAGGACCTGGGGGCTGAAGGCAAGTCCCACATCCCTGGGTCCAACAAGGCCCTGGTATCTTCTCTGCCCCCCACTAGTCAGCAAAGCATGGCTATGCTAGAGGTGGCCCAGAATACATAAGGCGGGGGAAAGAGCTCTCCATGAGACGTTGGTGGGTGTTTGTGCCTAGAAAGCTGGTTCTCAAAACAAACAACAAAGTAAACATGGGTGTAATCGAATATCTACCTACACATAGACTGCACAATTAGACTGACAATGATGTTAGGCTGAGATGCCCCAGATATACTAAAAATCCTTTGGTTAATTGTATCCAAAGCTGGTCCAATGTTTAGAGTTGTATATATTTTGGGCTCGTTAATTGTTTATATATCCGACAATCTACGGAAGGACAAGCCTTTTTAACATCAACGGGATGCCTTTGAAATACCTATTATCATCAAGATGATCATGCCTCCCATGATTTGGAGCCAAACCATTCCGTCCAAATGCACTCCCTTGGAAAGAAAAAAGAGGGGATTCATATATGATCTGTGTGTCAAGGATGTGGAAGTGCAAAGAGGGTGTTTGTAAGAGAATTATTATCTTGGGTGATAGTAAAGGCTGACCCTTCCTCAACAAGTTCGATGTCTACTTTTAGAAGGCAAGAAAAGCCGAAGGAAAAACTGTTACTTATCGCGATGCATCTCTTGCGTGAGAGCCAGTATCAGATTCTCAATTGAGAGCCAGAACAGCATAAATTGGCCTCTTCAATCAAAGAAGCACAGATTCATTTTATTAAAAATAAAGAGCATGGGAAAATTGAACCACTGCATTGCTGGTTGCATTGCATGCATGTCATGATCGAGCCTCACCTAAAGTTGGGACTACTACCAAGGGTAGAGGAATCGTTGGCTTAATCAGTCATATCTTATCAGAGAGGTATTATCGATGAATTAGGAGGGTACTGGGATTGGAGGAGACCACAAACCAACTGTGCACTATTCGCGTGTGCGTAGCCAAATTGCTGCAATTGGCAATTGGCGTTAATCTCCTACCTTAAGACTGTAAACACAAAAACCTGCCCTCTGTTGGAATATTTTTCCCACGTCGTTCTCTTGCTCTCTTCATGATCACGTATGAGTAGATGATTGACTCCATCCGAGCAACGCTGGCCTTGCTCAGATCCAAGTAACGCGTCTAACAAGTCTAGTGGATGCCCCTCCTGGACTTGATTTCTTGCTGTAATAACAATGATTGGCCTAGTACAGGATACCGATGTAGCAATCTCGAGGGCACCCCATCGACTCCGCCACTAGGAGCCTTGTTGCTCCTTACATTAGCAACAAGGCGAGCATAAGGTAGGGACGCAATGTTTTATGCTCATTTCACTTGATCCGTGCGAAAATTGTGCGCTCAAGAAGTGTGTCAAGAAACGATCGAAAATCCCGCATTTTGGACAAAGCACATTGTGTGGAAAATATCCAAATGGGTCCATTTTGAAATAGCCTGCGATGTGGCAAACTAACGCTACATCCCTCGATACCATCGTAAGCAAGGATGTCTCCAAAGCGTCATCAGTGTGCGATCGGCCAGCGTGCATCGATGATGTACCCACTGTTTTGAAGGAGTCTATTCAGACTCCAAAATTTTACAAATGCGTTCGAAATCCGAATGCCGAAAAACCATCCATGATGGGTGCTCAATTCAACGTCGTAAGAACTCACATTTCGCAAGGTTGGAAAGCTTCTGAGACGTTTGATGGATGCCGAGACCGATCCGGGATGCTCTCGTATTGAACTGGGACTGCAAGGAAGCCGAGGAACGAGGCAGCTCCGGAAGCTTGGAGGAGGAGGAATCGGAAGGACCATTGGCCGAGGAAGGAGAAGGAGCTGATGGGTGGGATTTCTGCAATTGCAGTGAGATGGAATGAAATTCGGAGGTGCGATCTTGGTACGATGAGGAAGGAGCCATGGCAGGCAATTCGAGAAGGGCGAAGAGGCTCAGGGGAAATCCATGCAAAGCTCAACAAGAGCAAAGGCAGGGGAGATGATTTAGGCAGATGGGCAGTTGCTATCGTCTTCTCTTCTGTTCAACTTGAGTTGGTGATCTGCTTTTCTGATTACAATTTCCTTGCTGCTTCGGCACAACATGATCTAGTGGAAGTTTTTTAACTCACTCCACACCACACCGTCCGATTAAGACACGATCGTCATCAGACGTCACAAGACAGGTCGGATGAAGATACGTTCATCACACGTCACAGGACATGGTCTGATCAGACGATCCTAGAGATCGAACTCAACACACCCTACAACAAGAGTCGCTCCCTTAACCAACAAGTCTGCTCCCGAGAAGGAGCGGCAAAAATGTTGGCCAAGATGAGACTATATACACGCTGAAGAGTAGCTTCCCCATTGACTGCATCAGCGAGAAGGATCTTGCCGTCTATTACCTACGTTAACTTGCTCTAAAGGCTGCACAAAATGAAGGACTAGTTTTAGACTATAGTTTGCGTGACACAAGAGAGTATCAGTATTTGTTTGTTAGCCAAGCGCTCAAATTTTGATGGGTGGTGTGCAATCACATGGCAACCATGCACAGCTGCCTTCTCTATTCTAGCCCCTATGTATAGCAAAAGCGCCAACCGTGGTTTGCAACTTTTTCCATTTTTGAAAACCTCGTTTTTGGGATGTTTTTGAAGGTGACACCTGTAGAGAGAGAGTGTGTCAAGCCCTAGAGAGAGAACAACATCAATTATATAACATAGATTTTATGATTTTCACAAAACATGTAACTTAGTGGTGGTCGACTTTTGTGATTATTTTGAGATTACCAATAACGTAATATTAGTTCATACATCATGTAACTTGAGTTCATGGTCTCCTTTTGGGATTATTCTATGATTACCAATAATGTGGCCAGTGCTAGAGGAAGATTTCTTTCACAACCAACGTGGCAAAAACACTTTGACCATGCTTTAATAAAAGAAACTGTAGTTTCTTAAAAGAAAGAAGAAAGGAAGAGTAGTTGAGGACAGGCAACCTTTAATGCCTATTCTAGCCTAGGGCTAGGGTGAGCAAACTAATAGAATAACCTCAATTACAAAAAATCATGCTGACCAAATTCAAAGGAAAGAAACATTGGCCTAGAAGCCCAAAAAATCCCCAACTTCCATGAACTGTTAACAAGGCTAGTAAAGACACTCTCCAGGTCAGATGGTTTTTGCATCTCAAAACATTAACACTTGTCATTTTTTCAACTCAATTACTCAAAAGCTTAATTGGTATTCTTAAGATAGGGTGAAACCTTAGCCAGTTTTTTTAAATTTTAGCCAATGTAAAATACACTTTTTCAGCCAAGAGCCACAAAATGAAAAGGACGTTACTTAAGGCTTCTACTCCATGTTGAAGGCATGGGGAGGTTGCCAATTAAGCTTTTCAGGGATCTTGAAGGATTTGCAACTAGTGGAACAAGTCCAAAAAATATCCACAAAAGATGATCCTAGCACCGAAGCAAGAAGAGATGTTGACCCACAACACTTGATGCAAGAAAAACTCAAGGGAGTGACAATTGTGAAAAGCAAAGAGCAATCCACCAAGAGCCCATCCAAGCTCCACAAGACATGCAGAAGTAGAGCCCACATAGACAAGATGGTTGCCAGATGGTGATGGAAACCATGTCCAAAGTTGCTCCAATGTCACCTTCATAATCAAACATGATGTACTAGTCAACTTCACTCAATGGACCACTTGTAGTAATAATTGTGTAATTATGTTTGCAAATGTGGTGATTTTGTGCCATAAAGCACAACAAATAAATAATGGGGCCTCCAATATATCTACCATACATGTGCCTTACTTAGGGATTTCCTACCCCTCATGCATGTGCAAATCCCATGAAACTCTTTCAATGCTTCTTCTTATGATGAAGAAATGAAGATGTGCTATGTTTGCTCCAATGAAAAATTGAGTTTTAATAAGTTTGCCTTTAGAATTATAGTAATTATAGTTTTTTGTTGCTATTTTCCCAACCCTATGGGATTTACCCTTAGTTTAATGGGCTTACCAACAAAATTTGTTTTGAAGTTCTTAACTTATTCATATAAACCTGCTCTTTTCTAAAAAAAAATTGCTATAAACTCATTATATGAAAGTTCCATATTTAATGCCAAATTTCTATACAAACATCCTTTACTCACTCTTAACATCATCATGACTTTTTAGTGTTACGGAATTGTATTTCTAATATTTCCTGCTATGATAATTATTTTATTTTAGTCAAGTGTAACTATGGCAAAGTATTCCATAGGAGCACACCGGATGTGGCGGGGGTGCTTTGTGGGGTTTAGTTGGGGATGCCTAACTACCTATGTTTTGCTAGGCTAAATGGTTAGTATTGTGGGTGATTCCATGTTAATACTAATGTCGCTAGTGTTACTAGTGTTATTGCAATTGGTCACAAGGTGTGTATTTTGATGTTTGTATATCAAGCGTACAATTGTGTTGGGATTAGTTGGTGTGATTATTCATCAATTGATTGTAACAACTAACACAATTGGTGGCTTGAGTACAGATGATGAGTTGGATAATGAGAAATGGGGGACGAGCATTTTCTGAGCGAAATCTTCCGAGCGTCCGAGCGAAGGAAAAAAAAAGCTTCCAACTATGCATAAATATGGCAAAAATCGATCAGAAGAAAACATAGTTTCACTTAGAAATATGCAAAGTATTATAGCAATGCCTATTTTATACAAAAATCTTTAGGTGAATCTGTAGGAATGGTGAGAGCATAATGGGATGGCTTTTGAAGAAACCCACATGTAGAGTAGACTTCTCTATGAAAATTCCCTTATGATCCTTCTTACAACTTTTACTTAATAGGGGGTGACATTGAAAACCCTCTCTCAACCTATCTTCATGAAAGAGTTTCTTCAAAGAAAACTCATTGAAGCAAGCCATCCAAGTAGTTTCGCCAGCGAAACCCCTTTGAAGCAAGTCTCCCAAGGTAGTTTCGCTGGC
Source organism: Dipteris shenzhenensis (assembly GCF_047967505.1). NCBI lineage: Eukaryota > Viridiplantae > Streptophyta > Polypodiopsida > Gleicheniales > Dipteridaceae > Dipteris > Dipteris shenzhenensis. Next base: position 6,079,703 of record NC_141616.1, read on the forward strand.
GAAACTACCTTGGACAACACTTTTAAAAGTGACATAACTTTCATATCCAATGTCCAAATATAGTCATTCAACCACTCAAATTGATCGGAACACCCCATTTGAGCACATCTATGGAGTTATATTTTGGAAAATATTTCATATATAGTATTAAATATTACATGTATTTTATGAGAGTGATATATAAGCCCAAGTTAATACTTATTTATAGTAATTTAAACTTCTTTAGAAACATGTCCATAAATATGCTATAAAAACACTAAAAAGATATTGCCATATGATATAAATGTGTTAATAAGTAATTATATATGCATAGTATTATTACATTGAGAGTGATTATGAGGAATGTTTCTATCAACACTTTTTTAAGGTAATCATAGGGGTATAAAGGGATGTCTCTAAATAAGAAAATTATGTTGTGTAAAAATGAATGAGTGACTAGTCTATATATTTTTATGATAAAGGGATCTAGTTCTAGTGAAAATAAAAGTGTAAAAACCATGTTTCCTAAAGAAAAACATTTTTAAAAATCTCTTGAAAAACACGCTCGAATAAACCTGCTCATAGGTTTTTGCTCGTAAAATTGACGCATCCTGAGGAATGGAGATGATGAAGGTGATTTGGATTGATCGAAGTATCTAATGGCTGTCAAAGGCCATGGGCCATATTGTAAAGTAATGAATTTTAAGCTGTGGGCTAATTTATTTTATTAATTGTAGATGAGGGCATATTAAGCCTTGTGATGAAAAATCCCTCTAATTGTGGACAAGGGATGCTTTTGGATGTACTATTATTGGCTCTTTGCTTTTTGGAATTACAATTATAAATACTCTAGATGGGAAGCAAGAGCCATCATCTAGGGGAGGCAAATTGGACCTCATGCAGTGTTGCTCTCTCTTTCTCTTCTCTCCCCCACTTGTTTTCTAGTTCTTGGTTTCTATGGTTTTTGGTAAATCTTGAATTTGTGAGCATGTTTGATTTTAGTTTTTGTAACAATGGTATCAAAGCCTAGCTATGCTCTAGCCTGACTGCGGGAGGCAAGCGACATCATTTTCTTCAATTTGATGACACAGTCATTCTCATAACGTTCTTTCTGATCGTTTCAACTACTTGATCGTTAGGTTTTGAGTTTGTATGCAAAAGTTATCAAAGATGCTTTAAAAATCAATGCTACAATTGCAATTGGCAAAAACGACTTGTGCAAGTTGTTCAAAGGGTATGTGCTGGTTCTTTTGAGTAGTTGGATCAATATATTCTGACTTCAGGTAAGAAATTTATGGTTGTTTCTTTTCATTGCCTACTGTTAATGAATTGGTAGAAGTAGTCTTTGGATAGGAAGATGAACACCCATGACCAAAGATGACTTACCCTTAGGGCATGAGGATAGTAAAGATTCAAATATATTCTTATATAATTAATGATATTTAAAGTAATAGTAGCATCATGTGATTTTAAGAATGGAAGTTGTATGAAAATTGCAACTCAGATGTCGCTCTCCTAAGCGAAAGACCACGGCTATTTGGAAAAAAGCAATAGGACTAAATTACGAATCGAGAGCTGCAGATGAAACAAGGACAAATAGATGCACAATATGCATGTTATTGCTTCGATAACAATCGGCAATTTCTCTTGCCAACTTAGTAGACAGAATCAAGCATACAACCGTTGTGACGAGACAACCAAGGCATCTCTAGATACATCTTTTATCCTTTTTCTTTGCTTTACTTAATTGTTTTTCTTAAGTTGCATATGATGAGGTCACTATGAAAGAGAGGCTTTGCAAGGAATCACTTTTGAACCACAAAGTTATTAGACCGATTGAATGGGAAGCAAAAGAAAGTTGATTGGGGCTCACAACTAAGCAAACAAACATATGGAAGGACAAAGGAGATAGTATCTATTCCCATTTTTTTGTTTTTTGATATTTTTATTTTTCTTACTCTTATATAAGTACCTCATATAGAGACAAGAAAGAATGGTATGGCGACAGAAGCGAATACTTGAATCTGAAGAAGAGTGATAGATCATATTAAAATACCATGAAAGGAGAATAAAATATGATAGCCTATATGGGATCTAGGACAATCTAGGTGAGCTAAGAGTTTTTTGTGATTAAATAAGCATGATTATGTGCATTGATAAGGATAAGAAGATGTATATCATGTGGTATGTATGAAATAAGAAATACAATTACTTAGAGGGCTTGTATCCTCATAGCTTGCTTGAGTAGATGCCAATCCTAGCTTAGTTGTAGATAATAAAATTATTTTTGTGTGATACATATGGTATGCTTCGATAAAGCGTTCTTTTTAAGTGAACTGAAATAAAGAAAATTAAAGAGAAGAACAAGCATATGACTTTTTTTGCTAAGCAAGAGGGAAGGCATGATTGTTCAGTGGTGGCAAGCTTTTTTTTTGCTCTAGTAGTTTCTTTATGGAATTGCTTTTATAGATAATGAAAAAAACAGTTGCTATGTCAGATAATATCTTCTATGTATTTTCTAGCAGCTAAAGAAAATACATATTAGATTATTACTAGCTACCAACCTAAATAAGAAACTTTGACATGTGATTAAACAATGATGTGCACATACCCTTCTGTTGATCATAGAATAGTATATGTCACTTATTGCTACTCACATCAAAAGAAAAAGAATTACGCTTTGTATTTGTTATTACTTCTCAATATCATACTGGTATGGGATGATTTAGATATTGAGAAATAGGACAAGTATAATGTTGGAACCTATACAGAAGATTAGGTAGCTGACATATTCACGAAGGCATTGGGCGCAGAGAAGCTGCGCAAGTTCAGAGACCTGCTTGGTGTGCAGGAATTGGGATTGAGCTCAAGGGGGAGTGTTGAGATATCGAGCTCCACTCGCGATATGCCAAGGTGACCGTTGTGCATTTATGTCACCGACTTGTTAGCTGCAGATGCGGTTGGTACACCGCCCATGAATAATAGGTGGATGACATCTATCCTTATCTACTCTAGTTCGTGGCTCAGTTAGTATGCCACCTTAGTTAGTTGAGTTTGGTTTGAGACCCACATATAGGGTTCTTCTATTTCTTTGTACTAAAGTTCTTTTTGGCTTACACAACTAAGAAGAGGAAAACTGTTTTCAGCCTCCACCTTTGTGTGTATTCCCCCATTGTGTATGTGAGAAAGCCGCAAGTGAGACTCCTTCCCTCTCTCCCACTATCTTCACACAAAGGATCTAAGAGCTAAAATGCCAAAGGTTGTTAAGACAGAATATATGGACATCAAGAAAAAGGCCTTGCAGTCCACTGCCCAAGGTAGAGCAATTGGTGGTTTAGATGATGGTTCTCCATTCAGCTTCTCCTATGATATCCTGCTATCAGAGAATGATACAAAATTTGCACACATCAATGGCATTGATATAGAGCATTTCATAACAATGAGCGGTCATGCTTGGGAGAAGCCATCTGTATTTTTCATAGATGAATTGCAAGACCTTGCAGTGTCACGGATTCCTTGTGCATGTTTTCAGGTCATGGTATGAGATTGGCACCACTGCCATTCTCCACTGGTGGCATTCCCCAGAGAGATTGACACAATTCCATATGATCTCTACACAGCGGAGACAGTGATCACTACATAGAAGAATGCACATGTGAGTTTAGGCTTCTCAATGACATTTCTTAGGGCCTAACAAGAGATTGGCACCATTGCCATTCTTCACTTGTACAAATGTTTACCCTACTATAGTAGGAGGGGTATTCCAGTGATCATAGGAGAGTGGTGTCCGATTCCAATCCACATGTGAGTTTGATGAACTCAGAGATTGACACAATTCCATATGATCTCTACACAGCGGAGACAATGATCTCTATATAGAAGAATGCACATGTGAGTTTAGGATTCCTTGTGCATGTTTGAAGGTCATGGTATGAGATTGGCACCAGTACCATTCTCCACTGTTGGCATTCTCCACAGAGATTAACACAATTCCATATGATCTCTACACAGCCGAGACAGTGACCACTACATAAAAGAATGCACCTGTGAGTTTAGGCTTCTCAATGCCATTTCTTAGGGCCTAATAAGAGATTGGCACCACTACCATTCTCTTGTACAAATGTTTACCCTACTATTCTAGGAGGGGTAATCCAATGATCATAGGCGAGTGGTGTCCGATTCCAATCCACATGTGAGTCTGATGATCTCAGTATAATTATGTAGGTGCCACCATGAGTTTGGCATCACTGCCATTCTCCACTAGTGGTTGTCTAGACAAACTAAACCTATAGATTGACATTCCAAGGCCTAATAAGAGATTGACACAATTCCATATGATCTCTGCACAGCGGAGACAGTGATCACTACATAGAAGAATGCACATGTGAGTTTAGGCTTCTCAATGCCATTTATTAGGGCCTAACAAGAGATTGGCACCACTGCCATTCTCCACTTGTACAAATGTCTACCCTACTATTCTAGGAGGGGCATTCTAGTGATCATAGGAGAGTGGTGTCCTATTTGATTCCACATGTGAGTGATGATGATCTCAGAGATTGACACAATTCCTTTTGATCTCTAAACAGCGGAGACAGTCATCACTCCATAGAAGAATGCACATGTGAGTTCAGGATTCCTTGTGCATGTTTTCAGGTCATGGTATGAGATTGGCACCACAACCATTCTCCATTGGTTGCATTCCCCACAGAGATTGGCACAATTCCATATGATCTCTGCACATGTGAGTTTAGGCTTCTCAATGCCATTTCTTAGGGTCTAATAAGAGATTGGCACCACTGCCATTCTGCACTTGTACAAATGTTTACCCTACTATTCTAGGGGGGGTATTCCAGTGATCATAGGAGAGTGGTGTCCTATTCCATTCCACATGTGAGTTTGATGATCTCAGTGTCATCATGTAGTTGCAAGCATGCGATTGGCACCACTGCCATTCTCCACTAGTTGTAGTCTAGACAGACTGAACCTATAGATTGAAATTCCACTAATTGTATTGGCTACAGTAGGATAATGGCAAAAGTGCCAATGCAGATGTGAGTTTAGGATTCCTTGTGCATGTTTTTAGGTCATGGTATGAGATTGGCACCACTGCCATTCTCAACTGGTGGCATTCTCCAAAGAGATTGACACAATTCCATATGGTCTCTACACAGCGGAGACAGTGATGACTACATAGAAGGATGCACATGTGATTTTAGGCTTCTCAATGCTATTTCTTAGGCCCTAATAAGAGATTGGCACCACTACCATTCTCCACTTGCACAAATGTTTACCCTACTATTCTAGGAGGGGTATTCCAATCATCATAGGAGAGTGGTGTCCGATTCCAACCCACATGTGAGTCTGATGATCTCAGTGTCATTATGTAGGTGCCACCATGAGTTTGGCATCACTGCCATTTTCCACTAGTGGTTGTCTAGACAAACTAAACCTATAGATTGACATACCACCACATAGAAGAATGCACATTACCACTAGCGGAGAATGGCAGTAGGATAATGGCAAAAGTGCCAATGCACATGTGAGATTGCCACCACTGCCATTCTCCATTGGTGGCATTCTCCACATAGATTGACACAATTCTATGTGATCTCTGCACATGTGAATTTAGGCTTCTCAATGCCATTTCTTGGGGCCTAATAAGAGACTGGCACCACTCCCATTCTCTACTTGTACAAATGTTTACCCTACTATTCTAGGAGGGGTATTCCAGTGATCATAGGAGAGTGGTGTCATAGTGTAGTTGCAAGCATGAGATTGGCATCACTGCTAGTCTCCGCTAGTGGTAATCTAGACAAACTGAACCTATAGATTGACATTCCACTACATTGAAGGATGCACATTACCACTAGCGGAGAATGGCAGTAGGGCCCGGGGGATTCACTCTTCATGAAAGGGGGACGTCACCTGCGTGCATGAACTTCAAGAAAACCCCCTATTTAAGATCCATGTAGGATGATGAAACACCCCTATTTAAGCTTATAAGATACCACCAAAATTCTATTATGTCCCCCCTTTCCTTAAATCTACATTCTTTCTCAAGCATTTAGATCACACAATAAGAAAATTTAGATTACTTTCCCTATGACTATTTAAAACCATACACAAAACCAAACTTGTTTGGACTAGTTATCCAAGGTAGCCTATAGTATGTCCCCCCCTCTTAAATATGGCATGGCCCCCCTAACTTAAATTCAATATTGGGAAAAAATAAAAGGCCCCCCACCCCTAATGTATAAGCTTATGCCTCATTAAAAAAAACCCCCCTATTGTACACTCACGTGATATCATAAGTTTCCTCTTGTGAATCCCCCGGGCAGTAGGGTAATGGCAAAAGTGCCAATGCACATGTGAGTTTAAGATTCCTTGTGCATGTTTTCAGGTCATGGTATGAGATTGGCACCACTGCCATTCTCCACTGGTGGCATTCTCCACAGAGATTGGCACAAATCCATATGATCTCTACACAGTGGAAAGAGTGATCACTACATAGAAGGATGCACATTACCACTAGCGGCGGAGAATGGCAGTAGGATAATGGCAAAAGTGCCAATGCACATGTGAGTATAGGATTCCTTGTGCATGTTTGCAGGTCATGGTATGAGATTGGCACCACTGCCATTCTCCACTGGTGGCATTCTCCATAGAGATTGGCACAATTCCATATGATCTCTGCACAGTGGAGTGAGTGATCACTACATAGAAGGATGCACATTACCACTAGCGGAGAATAGGATAATGGCAAAAGTGCCAATGCATATGTGAGTATAGGATTCCTTGTGCATGTTTGCAGGTCATGGTATGAGATTGGCACCACTGCCATTCTCCACTGGTGGCATTCTCCATAGAGATTGGCACAATTCCATATGATCTCTGCACAGCGGAGTGAGTGATCATTACATAGAAGAATGCACATTACCACTAGCGGAGAATGGCAATAGGATAATGGCAAAAGTGCCAATGCACATGTGAGTTTAGGATTCCTTGTGCATGGTTTCAGGTCATGGTATGTGATTGGCACCACTACCATTCTCTACTGGTGGCATTCTCCACAGAGATTGGCACAATTCCATATGATCTCTGCACATGTGAGTTTGATGGTCTCAGTGTCATTATGCATTTGCCAGCATGAGATTGGCATCACTGCCATTCTCCACTAGTGGTAATCTAGACAAACTAAACCTGTAGGTTGACATTCCACTATATTTATTGGCTCTAGTAGGATTATTTATTGGCTGTAGTGTGAGTTTGATGATCTCATTATCATTATGTAGTTGCCAGCATGAGATTGGCATCACTGCCATTCTCCATTAGTGGTAGTGCCAATGCACATGTGAGTTTAGGATTCCTTGTGCATGTGAGTTTAGGCTTCTCAATGACATTTCTTAGGGCCTAATAAGAGATAATAAGAGATTGGCACCACTATTCTAGGAGGGGTATTCCATTGTGAATCCAAAATTTTGAATTAGGACATTCCATTGGGAGAATGGCACTAGTGCCATTCTCCATTTTCCATGGGAGAATGGCACTAGTACCAATTTTGAATTAGGACATTCCATTGTGAATCCAAAATTTTGAATTAGGACATTCCATTGGGAGAATGGCAGTAGTGCCATTCTCCATTTTCCAATGGGAGAATGGCACTTGTACAAATTTTGAATTAGGACATTCCATTGTGAATCCAAAATTTGGAATGAGGACATTCCATTGGGACATTCCATTGGGAGAATGGCACTAGTGCCATTCTCCATTTTCCAATGGGATTCTCCATTTTCCTATTCCTAGTGCCATTCTCCATTTTCCTATTACAATGGAGAATGGCACTAAACCTATAGATTGATACTCCACTAATTCCAATGGGAGAATGGCATTGGTGCCTTCTACCTTTGTGAAGCCAAAATTTTGAATTAGGACATTCCATTGGGAGAATGGCACTGGTGCCATTCTCCATTTTCCAATGGGAGAATGGCACTAGTGCCATTCTCCATTTTCCTATTACAAAGCTAAAAACTTAGGACATTCCATTGGGAGAATGGCACTATTGCCAGTCTCCATTTTCCTATTACAAAGCTAAAAACTTAGGACATTCCATTGGGAGAATGGCACTAGTGCCATTCTCCATTTTCCTATTCTCCAGTGCCATTCTCCCATTGCAATGTCCTAATATAAATTTCGGTTTTGAAATACAATTTCAAACAGAATAATTTGAATTTGAATTTAAATCTAATATTGGAGAGAATGGCATATGTGCCACTCTATATATCCAAATTCAAAAGGGAACAATGGCGGGAAGAGCACTGGTGCCACTCTCACGGACTTCTTATGAGGTCTTGGAGAATGGCACTGGTGCCATTCTCCATTTAAAATTAGAAATTCAATCTCTAAATTTGCCATTCAATCATGAAAATCAAAATTGAGATTGAAGTTTAACTTGAAATCAAAATTTAAAAACTAGAATTTAGGTTTTGAAATACAGTTTCAAAAGAATAATTTCAATTTGAAATACAAATTGAAATTAAAATTATCAATATGAATTTGAATTTAAATTTAATATTGGAGAGAATGGCATAAGTGCCACTCTATATATCCAAAATTCAAAAGGGCACAATGGCGGGGAGACCTATATTTCAAAATTTGAATTATTTAGTAGTTTCAAATCAAGACCTTTTCTCTCATTTCAATTGATGCCTTTCCCTCATTCACTTTCTATTCATTCCAAAGCGGATTGGAGAGGAGTCTCAGAGTCTGAGAGTTTTACTCATCACAGCTCGCACGGAGATTCTTGAGGCAAGAAGGATGAACTCCACCGGAGCTGCGAAGTTGATGGAGCTGGAAGCAAACAACACAACTGACGCTCAATCAGTTCGGTAGCTTCCTCTCTAATTCACGGATTTTTTGCTTTGAATTCGCCATAGCCAATTCCTATATTTTATCAAGCTTTCCATAGTTAAATTCGAGCAAAGCGTACGTACGAAAGCTTACGAAAGTTAAAGTTTTGAAAGCTTTTGTTAATCATCTCAGAAAGCTTAAGTTTTGAAAGCTTACCGTACGTTTAGATCTTTGGAAGTGCGAATCCCTTCATTCTTTGGAAAAGCGAATCCTTCATGCTTACATTCTTTGGAAAAGTGAATCCTTCAGAGATTTTTGGAAGTGCGAAATCCTTCAAAAAGCAAAGAGAGTGAATAACAGCGAGCCGTGCTTCGTTGGAAGAGAATCCCTTCAATCTTTGGAAAGGCAAAGAGTAGAGAGGCTTGCTAAAGAGTGAGTAGGTGAATGATAGGCAGTGAGTCGAGCGGCGAGCATAGGAGCGATAGGAGTTTGAGTAGAACGACGATAGGCTGGGAGTGATGAGCGATAGGATTTTGAGTAGATGAGATGAGAGTGGGTTTTAGTAGATTAGCGATAAGAGTATCTTCTAAAGCTAGAGGCGAGCGGACGAAGGCAAGAAGAAAAGAGAGGGCGAGTCGAGCGGACGAAGCTAGAGATGAAAGAAAAGAGATGGCGAGTCGAGCGGCGAGCAGCAAGAAGAAAAGCGAGGGCGAGTCGAGCGGCCAACAGAAAAGGAAGACAAAGCTAAAGTTAGGAATTCGGAAAAGCGAAGGGAGGAAAGTCGTGAAAGTCGTGCGAAAGTACAAACGAGATAACGATGGGCTCAAAAGCAGCACAGCATGCGAGGCAATCAACCTAGGGCAACGAGATGAAGGTACTAGGGTTTTTTAAATTTTTACCTTCGTTAGTTTAACCTTTTGCATTTAGTTTAAAAAAACGTTTAATAAACCACACAAGGCTCTAGAAGCCTCTTGTAATAGGCTTTACAAGAACCACACAAGGCTCTAGAAGCCTCTTGTAATAGGCTTTACAAGAACTACAGTCTTTTCAAGAGCATAAGAATATTAATTGTGGCTTTAATGAATGCTTAGTTAAAAGAAAGTGTTAATAAATTGTATATAACCTATCTACTAAAAAAGTAGACGAAGATGGAGAGTATCAACTTTTGATTGTGCCAACCAAAAATCTATTTTTGGTCAATGCCATCCCATTCTGCAAGATATTATAGGGAACGAAAACCTTACATATAAATTCTATACGAATTATGTTAATTTAGAGAATGGAAACATACACACACACACCATCGACACGGACGTGCATGGATGCACACATGTAAACATATATACACACCCAAGCACACACACACACCTATGTGCATGTGCATGGAACACACACACGCACACGCGGGCATGCACATGCTCACACACGCATGCAGAGAGGGGGAGAGAGAGAGAGAGAGAGAGAGAGAGAGAGAGGTTCTTAGCAAATGATTGCTTTTAGTTCAGATGACATTCTTACTTACTCTACCAGACCCCGAATGAGCAATGGGAAGTAGAATAAAGATAGATATTCCATTTGTACTAGGATGAAGCATCTTCCTATACCAATGTGAGGAGATCTTACCATACGTACCACTACTTGGCTTAATGGGATTTAGCCTCTAGTAGACTTTGTTCTCATGTCTAAGTCAAATTGGTATGCCTTATGGAGATTAGGAGGGTCCAATCAGGCACTCTGTGGCTAAAACAATTCTCATTAATGAGAAAAGAATCTCCCAATTGCCATCAAAATCAAGAAACATAACAATATTGCAGCTTCATGTTCCGAGATTGAGACGCTAGAACACAACCTCCATTTGTGTCTTTAGTGCAGATGTGGGGAGGTACTCTTGCATTGGGAGGTGCGAGATCCAAGAAATAAGTTCTCATTGGAGTTTAGAATGCAAGCTTCAATTGCAACACATAAAAATATAGTCAATGTTGTCTAGACATACTCATAGTGATGTAGAAGTCGTAGACTTTGTGCAAATTCACAAACCTCTGCCTCTCTCTCTCTCTCTCATAGACAGGAATTCCACACACAAATCCTATCAAACACAAATTTCACACACAAATCAATTATTTTTCATCTACTCCTATATTAACTTCATAACTAAAAGTTAGGAATACTCAACATTAAAAATGGAGAATACATAATTAATAAAATACAAATATAGTAAACACACAAAAAACATACAGAATATATATATTATCATATTTAAATATAATCAAATATATCAAATTGATGTATATTTCATCAAAGAGTGAATTCAATTGCAAATCAATTATTGGGACGAGTTTCATTGATAGATGGTGCCCATCAGCAAGACAAGAATGACTAGATTATAGCTCCCCATTGCCCATTGCCCAATCTCCCCTCCCCCCCTTCCCCTCCCCCCCCACCCCCCCTTCCCCATGGGAGAATGGCACTAGTGCCATTCTCCATTTTCCAATGGGAGAATGGCACTAGTGCCATTCTCCATTTTCCTATTACAAAGCCAAAAAATTAGGTCATTCCATTGGGAGAATGGCACTAGTGCCATTCTCCATTTTCCGATTACAATGGAGAATGGCACTAAACCTATAGATTGACATTCCAATGGTGGAATGGCATTGGTGCCCTTCTACCTTTTGTGAAGCCAAAATTTGGAATTAGGACATTCCATTGGGAGAATGGCACTAGTGCCATTCTCCATTTTCCAATGGGAGAATGGCACTAGTGCCACTCTCCATTTTCCTATTACAAAGCCAGAAAATTAGGACATTCCATTGGGACATTCCATTGGGAGAATGGCACTAGTGCCATTCTCCATTTTCATATTCCTAGTGCCATTCTCCATTTTCATATTACAATGGAGAATGGCACTAAACCTATAGATTGACATTCCAATAATTCGAATGGTGGAATGGCATTGGTTCCCTTCTACCTTCTGTGAAGCCAAAATTTTGAATTAGGACATTCCATTGGGAGAATGGCACTAGTGCCATTCTCCATTTTCCAATGGGAGAATGGCACTAGTGCCAGTCTCCATTTTCCTATTACAAAGCCAGAAAATTAGGACATTCCATTGGGACATTCCATTGGGAGAATGGCACTAGTGCCATTCTCCATTTTCCAATGGGAGAATGGCACTAGTGCCATTCTCCATTTTCCTATTCCTAGTGCCATTCTCCATTTTCCTATTACAAAGCCAAAATGTTAGGACATTCCATTGGGAGAATGGCACTAAACCTATAGATTGACATTCCAATAATTCCAATGGTGGAATGGCATTGGTGCCCTTCTACCTTCTGTGAAGCCAAAATTTTGAATTAGGACATTCCATTGGGAGAATGGTGTGGGGGTTAAAGGTCACTGTGCCTTAACCCCAGTTATGTACAATACTCAAACACATATATAAATGAATGAAAAAGAAGATTAGGGTGGTTCTGCACCCACCAAAACTTGTGTGGCTCTCTGTCTCTCTCTCTCGCTCTCTCTCCCTCTTCCATTCTTGCTTCCGTTGAGAGCACTCTCAACTGGTATCGTCTCTGGGATCCAGAAGCAAAGAAGATCATATGCAGCCATGATGTGGTCTTCAATGAGAAAAAGATGCATAAGGCACCCATGAGGGATGTGGAAATGAGAAAAATAACTTTCCAGGATGTGAATCCACCTACATATGTTGATAGACAGCAAGCTTTCCATGCACCAAATGTGCAAGAAATGGTACCACCAAGTACTCCCACAGGTATACAATCAAGGGTAGATGATGGATCATCTATTGGTGGAAATGATGAGCCAAATGTGGCTGATATGCAAGTGGGACAGCAAGCTGAAATGCCCTTGAGAAGATCATCTAGAGTGTCTAGACCGCCTGATAGGTTTGTTCCAGGGGTAGACTATGTGATGCTTACTGATTGCGGGGAGCCTTCTTGCTACAGAGAGGCTATGATGCGTGAGGATCAACGCAAGTGGGAGTATGCTATGCAATCAGAGATGAGTTCACTTATGAAGAATAAGACTTGGGACTTGGTTTCTTTGCCACATGGAAAGAAAGCATTGCCATGTAAATGGGTCTACAAAATGAAGGTCACAGGTGATGATGTGCCTAGATACAAGGCCCGTTTGGTTGCTAAAGGGTTCAAGCAAGAGAAGGGTGTGGACTTTGATGAGATATTCTCTCCGGTTGTGAAGATGACCACACTTAGATGCATGCTTGGACTAGTGGCAGTAGAGGATATGGAGCTTATGCAAATGGATGTCAAGACAGCTTTCTTGCATGGGGATTTGCATGAGGACATCTACATGGTGCAGCCGGAAGACTTTGAAGAAAAGGGCAAAGAGCATTTAGTTTGCAAGCTGAAGAAGAGTCTCTATGGTCTTAAGCAAGCACCTAGAGAATGGTATCAGAAGTTTGATGCTTTCATTCGGTCCTAGGGTTTTAGAAGGAGTGAAATTGATCACTGCCTCTACACTAAAAGGGCTAAGGATAATAGCCTCATAATCCTGGCACTATATGTGGATGATATGCTATTGGCTAGGAAGAATACTTATGAGCTAGATGCATTAAAGGCCAAGTTGCATGAGGCCTTTGATATGAAGGATTTGGGACTTGCAGGTCATATTCTTGGTATGCGCATCACACGTGATCGGAGTAGGAAACTCCTTTGGCTTTCACAAAAAGAGTATGTTACAAAAGTATTGCAGCGTTTCAATATGGAGGGGGGGAAGGCGATGAGTACTCCATTGCCTCCATATGTGAAACTGAGTCATACAGATAGTCCCAAATCAGAAGAGGAGAGGGCCATGATGGCCAAGGTTCCTTATGCATCAGCAGTTGGGAGTCTTATGTATGCTATGATAGCTACTAGACCAGACATTGCATTTGCAGTGGGAGTTGTTAGCCGGTATATGGCTAATCCAGGAAAGAGGCATTGGGAGGCAGTTAAGTGCATCATGAGGTACATGAAGGGTACCAAGGAGATGTGCATTTGCTTTGGTAAAGGAGACATGCGTGTACTTGGGTACACAGATTCAGACTATGCAGGGCATGTGGATAGTAGGAGATCCACTTCTGGTTATGTGTTCACCTTTGCAGGTGGTGCAGTGTCGTGGATGTCTCGTGCACAGAAGTGCATGGCTTTGTCTACCACAGAGGCTGAGTATGTTGCAGCCACAGAGGGTTGCAAGGAGGCTATATGGCTTGATCGGCTAGTGGGAGATTTGGGGATTCATACAGGTGTACCGACATTGCATAGTGATTCCATGAGTGCTATTCAACTAGCACGGAATCCAGTCTTTCATGCAAAGACCAAACACATTGAGGTCAGGTACCATTTCATCAGGGAGGTACTTGAGGACAAGCGCATAGAGCTTGTCAAGGTTCATACAGATGATAACCCTGCAGATATGCTGACGAAGAGTCTACCTAGTCAGCGGTTTGAGTATTGTCGTGTATTGATGGGCATTGGATAGTATGCTCACTGGTTGTTCTCCCTTAAAGGCACATTGTCCTTTAAGTGGGAGGTTGTGGGGGTTAAAGGTCACTGTGCCTTAACCCCAGTTATGTACAATACTCAAACACATATATAAATGAATGAAAAAGAAGATTAGGGTGGTTCTGCACCCACCAAAACTTGTGTGGCTCTCTGTCTCTCTCTCTCGCTCTCTCTCCCTCTTCCATTCTTGCTTCCGTTGAGAGCACTCTCAAATGGCACTAGTGCCATTCTCCATTTTCCAATGGGAGAATGGCACTAGTGCCAGTCTCCATTTTCCTATTACAAAGCCAGAAAATTAGGACATTCCATTGGGAGAATGGCACTAGTGCCATTCTCCATTTTCCAATGGGAGAATGGCACTAGTGCCAGTCTCCATTTTCCTATTACAAAGCCAAAGAATTAGGACATTCCATTGGGAGAATGGCACTAGTGCCATTCTCCATTTTCCTATTCCTAGTGCCATTCTCCATTTTCCTATTACAAAGCCAAAATGTTAGGACATTCCATTGGGACATTCCATTGGGAGAATGGCACTAGTGCCATTCTCCATTTTCCTATTCTCCAGTGCCATTCTCCCATTGCCAAATTCACATGGAGAATGGCACTGGTGCCATTCTCCCCCCGCTACAAGGACAACTTTGTTGGTCTTATGAAATCCTTTGGTTGTAGTTTGTTCATAATCAATTTCCTGTCATCGTAATGAGAGGGGATGGCTACTATCAGATGCATTAATCAGGTCATGATGATGGTGAAAATAATTCATGCTTTAGAAAAAGTTTTATTAAATTGCTAAAATTTTTAGGGAAATAATTCATGCTTTCATGAAAATTTTGTATAGACTCATTCATGCTTTATAAAGATTTGCACCAATGCCATTCTTCCCATCTAGAAGGACATGTTTGATGGTCTTATGAAATTCTTTGGTTGTAATTTGTTCATAATTAATTCTCCGTAATCGTAATGACAGAGGATGGCTATCAGAAGCGGGGACAAGGTCATGATGATGGTGGGGAATGAAGTGGTTGGAATTGGTGGAGTGTGTGCAATAGATCCGGAGGCCTACTGTAGTGGTATGAAGATTGGGACAGAAAATGTATCGGTGATAGTGGAGAAGTCTATCAATAGTGAAATGCTCTTGCCATTTCCCACTATGGATGCAGTGCTTGTTGGTGAGGCAATTTGGAGCGTTGTCAAGTGGCCTAAGGGCTCTCTAAAACATGTTGGTGATTCTTTAGATGATGCGGTAACTGAAGAAGCTGCACCAAGTGAGCCTGAGCGACCTTATGTTGAGGCAATGCCAGTTTCTTCATTGGAAACTGACAATTTCATTCGTGAATCTTGGAAAGAGAAAAAGGTTGTCTTATGGGATGAGAGCAAAACAAAGACCGTGGGGGAAGGTGTGATCTTATATGTTTTCCCGGGAGACTCTATAAACTTTGACCTATTGGGTCACGATTGCATTGGTGTGGGTATTGAAAAGAAAGAACAAATTAGAGGAAGTGACTCAGGGTCTTCTATGCAAGATGTCGGCTCTCTCAGCCTAGTAAAGTGGCCCATCAAGCAGATTACCTTACTTGATGGAAGCCCATTGCAACAATATGTGCCCATGGACCACGTTGCTGGTATAAATGAGTTGGTCAATGATCAAATGTTGAAAAGGGACGATCCAACATCAAAGAAAAGAAGGTACACTTTCATTAACAGGGTGCCTAAACAAAGAGAGCCTCCAACAGCAATGTACAAAATGTCACTAGATTCGGTGCAGCAGGTTTCTTCCATCGATTGTTGTGGGAGTAGGTGTTGCCAACATGCAAAGCGAGATCTCTTAATGAATCTAAGGAAGAACTTTTGGGGCAGCTCCTTGGAGTCTCGTACAAACTTTATATACGATGTGTTGTCAACGGCTTGGCATCATGACTACACAGGGAGAATATGCTACAACTTCAGGATAAACGGTCGGGATGTCTGTTGTAGAGCATGGTATGAGATGCATGGAATTCCAAGGACATCATTTTATCGATACAGGGAGCAATTTGAGAGTGGTGTGCAGTGATATGTGCATGGCAATTCAGGGATTGTGAGGAGGAGCAGGGAGCACATAGGTATGGGAAGGGCTCTCATTCAACACTTTGTGGATAATAGCACAGAGCATATGCCTCACAAGAGTAGAACCATGCAGGATGGTTCTAGAGAGACACAGCAAGTGATACCTGAAGTGTATAAGAAGATAGACGTCCTACGTGAGGTCAACACTTCACTTAATCAATGTGGTTATCAGAGCCTATCCACATCCACATTTGGCAGGATTTGGAAATCAGACTTAAAAAATGTAGCCCTTGCTAAGACGAGTGAATTCTCTAAATGTAGCTTATGCAACTGGATCAAGGCTCAATTGGCAGCCACAAAAAGTCAAGATGAGCGCAATTCGCTGATGGAAGAGAGAAAGATGCATATGATACAGCAACAAAGTTGTAGGAACTTATACTATGCATGGCGTAGGTACTCCGAGATGGATCCAAAAAAGTATGTATGCATAATCCATGATAAGATGGACCAAAGAAAGATAGCAATTCCAAGACTTCGAGTGAGGTCCAAGGACACCGATTCTGCATGGCAATTACAGGTTTCACTCATTGGAATGATTACCCATGGGCATGGAAACGGTCATTATGGACACTTCACCCTCAATGGTTTGTGGCCATCTGATCCCAACCTGACGATTGGATCGCTCTCAATTTGTTTGCGCAACCTCGAGAGGATGGATATGCATGACCTTGGAGACCTTGCTACTAATGGGATTCCTAGAAGCAATGCTCGCCTTTTGAATGCTCTATGTTCAAGAAACGCTTTGGACTCCCATTACAGTTCTAAAGGTGCACATGTTTCCACAAGTGGAGCTAGCTTGTCTGAAAATGTAGATGTCACGATCACAAATGCAAATCTAGAAACTGTATCGGAAAGTGGCACGAAGTCTGTCACGAAGGCCATGCCAACTTCCATTGCAAGGGCTACAGACACATGTGTGAATATTTTTCCGTCAAATACAAGAGAAAACCCACCCTCTTTAGAGGGGAGTGTTGCTATTGAGCCACCATTCCAAAAGTTGCCAGAGAACTTGCTAATCCAACTAGATAATTGTGGGTCTGAGAACAAAAATAGATACTTGTTTGCATACCTTTCTCTTCTTGTAGCAAGGGGCATTTTCAAGACAGTTCAATTGGGCTTCTTGATGGTAGGGCACACACATGAGGACATTGATGCAATGTTCAGCAGGTTTTCTGAGAGCTTGCGGGTGGGACAAACATTCACTTTCCCGCATCTGATGGATACATTCAAAAAATGTACACATCTTCACCAGCACCATTTGTTCTTACACGGGTTCCTAACTTCAAGGATTATGTAGATGGCTACCTATGTGATGGGCAAGAAATGCTAGTTGGACATGCAAAGCCATTACAATTTCGATTTTACATGCAAGGTGACATACCAATGATGCAGTACAAGGTGCATCCAAAATCACCGACTTGGATGCCCATTGAAGGGGGAATCGAGCTATGGAAGAAAGATAGTGAGGGTCGATCATTATTGCCAACAGGTTGTCCGGATATACTGCCAATGGCTGCATTTGTGAGAGATCACTTGCAAGTAATATCAGGGATAAAGGATTACATTAAGTTTTGGGAGAAATGTGCAAGTGGAAAGAATGCATCCTATGAGTCCTACATTAGGCCAGTGATAGACTATTGGAAAACCATGATCGGTGAGCTCGAACAGGAAAACATCTCAGAGATAGGAGTGTACAGAGAGTTTTGGCCAAGAACACAATCTCCTGATGAGGAGGATGATATAGATGCTTGCATTAATGATTTCCAAGGCTATGAGGAATGGAATGATCACTATTGTGGGCCTCTAAAAGGTAAGCCGAGGGAAGAGTTTAGACCAATGGTGGATGTTAAGCAAGGTGACTTCGTCTTGGTGAGGCCATCAGATCCTATATACCCGATATGGCTTGGGGTTGCCATATCAAGTGCCAAGATGGATGCTGCTTCTCCTAATTTCAAGAAATTATTTATTCAGTATTGGGCACCATCAGTTAAGAGAAAGGGGCTCAGTGATGCAGATGCCTATGTTGATTGCTGGAACAAGTATTGGGCAGAGAATAGGTTGGATCCACAGGTATGGGAGTGTATTGATGCAATTGTCTGGTCATGGACATCAAAATCCATAAATAGACCCAAGAAGATCAAGATTCCACAGAGCGTATGTATCAAAGCACAGGAGAGCTTGCTTGGTATCAGAGCATAGAAAATGGTGTCGATTTTCTCCCTCTTAATCTCCCAAACTTCCATTGTAAGGTGTGTTCTCATGTGATGTTTCTCAATTGTTGTTATCTTGTCAATGGGTATTTGCATATTATTAATATGACAATTTTGAGAAGCTGACCTTCACCAACAACTGCTTTGTTTCTAGTGGAACTCACTATGCATGGTGTTTGTTAACACCACCAACTGGTGTTTATTAACACCTCAAGTAAAATATACATGTTGTCCCTAGACGGTGTTTATTAACACCACCAAATACATGATTTTCAAACTCTGCCACAAATGCTTTGTTCCGATTTTTATATGCAATGAACTGTTTCACAACCAATGAAGTTTTTCATAATCATTGGAATTCCAAATATTAGCTTATTCAATATTGGTAAAATTCCCACAATCAATGGAAATTTTCCCAAATTTAATTAAATCTTTCCCAATTTTAATGAAATCCACCCAATTTCAAAATTCCCAAAATGCAACTTTTGTCCCACTTTATCTAATACTGTGTTATATGAAGGAAGCAGAGGAATGCCTTTTACCTCAAAAATGTTGTGGCAGGAAGGGAGACAAAACCTTACCAGATTTTATACCATCTAATGAGATTGAAGAGGGTCTATTTGTTGCAGTTTGGGCATTTGATCCAGGTTCAGAGTTGGATGACCAAGGTGGCCCAATTTGGGTTGCAAAGGTTGCTAAGATAGAAAGGGATGACAAGGGAACTCCTATAACATTTACAACTTTATGGTATGAACCAAAGCCATTGAAAAATCTCCCGAGAAGATATACAATAAAACAACTCTATGAGGGATGCTTGCAAAAGAAATGTGAATGGGTTCCAAATAATGAGGGATTAACAGAGGTGGAAGTCAATAGCATTATTCATTGCTGGAAATCGAGGACACGAAGTTTTAAAAAGAAGCATGGATACAATGTTGAAAAATGTATCACAATCCCTAATCCAAGTCGTGTCCATATTAAACATCATTTGGCAACACTTGACCCATCAAGCGCAAATATATTACATGAATCTGATGACTCTAAACAAGATTCAGATGCATAAGATAATGTTTTGTATGCTTTTTTCCATACAAATGGTGTATCTATACACCACCAATAAGATAATTTATTGTATGGTTTGTTTTTCAAAAAAAAGGTGTATCTATACACCACTTATATATTGAATTCAACAAACTCTTTTTTTTCAAAAAAATGGTGTATCTATACACCACTTATATGTTAAATTCAACAAACTCTTTTCATATGGTGTCATATTTTCACTTCATAGTGTTAAAATTGAACTAGAGTTAGGAGACTACTACTATTATTGTTATTATAATTATTGGATGGGGGCACCATGCACGACTTTGGGAATTATAGCTTCATTGAGCCATTTTTTCTAAAATTAGAGGTCACCACTTGATTTTTTAGATTAGTAAGGTAATATTTGTATATAAGTGACACATTTAGTGCTCTAAAAAACCCAATTTTTGAGTTCACTAAGTGAAGTTGAGTGGATAAGATATGCTCAAAAAAGTCCAAACCAGGAGAGAAAGTCCAAAAATTTTGAATAGTGTGTTCTAACTACCTGTGTTTTACTAGGCTAGATGGTTAGTATTGTGGGTGATTCCATGTTAATACTAATGTCGCTAGTGTTATTGGTGTTATTGTAATTGGTCGCAAGGTGTGTATTTTGATGTTTATATATCAAGAGTACAATTGTGTTGGGATTAGTTGGTGTGATTATTCATCAATTGATTGTAACAACTAACACAATTGGTAGCTTGAGTACAGATGATGAGTTGGATAACAAGGAACGGAGATGGTGAAGGTGATTTGGATTGATCGAAGTATCTAATGGCTATCAAAGGCCATGGGCCATATTGTAAAGTAATGAATTTTAAGTTGTGGGCTAATTTATTTTATTAATTGTGGATGAGGGCATATTAAGCCTCGTGATGAGCAATCCCTCTAATTGTGGGCAAGGGATTCTTTTGGATGTACTATTATTGGCTCTTTGCTTTTTGGAATTACAATTATAAATACTCTAGATGGGAAGCAAGGGCCACCATCTAGGGGGGGTAGATTGGACCCCATGCAATGTCGCTCTCTCTTTCTCTTCTCTCCCCTACTTGTTTTCTAGTTCTTGGTTTCTATGGTTTTTGGTAAATCTTAAATTTGTGAGCATGTTTGATTTCAGTTTTTGTAACATTTAGTATCCTATGTTTTGGTGAAATTATACACCCAAACATTTTAAAAATGAAAATATGATGCTCGTAGATCTAGAAAAGTGTTCAAATGATTGCTTTCTCCTCACCCTAATTTAAAACATGAAACAATGCATAACACTTCATGAATAAGTATTATTGAATAAGCTAATACTATAAATGTATTGCTAAGTACCATTTTGAAATGAGATTAACTATGTTTCTTGGTGAAGAGAGAAGTGAGAAAGTAGCATCTTTGCACATTGCGACACCCATATAGGATCTAACCCTATTGAAATCATGGTCTACAACACCAGAGTCATGTGATGGGGGTCGGGTGCTAAGAGTGGTGAGGGGACATCTGGAATGTGAGCATGGTGAGACCAACTGAAGGGAAAGGTGGCTGTTGGCTGAGGGTAAGGGTGACAGAAAAGAGGCATACTGTGGTGGGGTGTAGAGAGTCAGGCTAAGTGGGGCTACCCCCGACCCCAAAGATGATGAGGATACACCCACAAGCAACTTCCTCAATGCCTCCTTAAAATCCTCATCTAGAAAAGTAGCCTTCCCAAATAATCCTAAAAAGGCACAATTCTTAGCACCACCATTCTACTTTATCCACAATCCAATAATTGTCATAGTGACTAAAATCCCATGACAAGAAGTAAAGACATTTCTCCTAGTCCAATCAACGAATCAAACCTGATTCCATGGTAAAGGAATAACTTCATGAGGAAGAAATCATCAATCATTTAGTCTACTTCTTCCTGCCATATATCAATCCAATCATATAAAGATCACTGAATGAAAATTTGTGATCATATCTATCTGGCTCTAATAGACCAATAATATGTAATCTTAATAAATAGGGAGCTCACATATATACCTCCATTATTTTGAGAGCTTAAAATTAATAGAAAGGACAACCTGTGAGTCAAATGTGTATGGGGTACTATATAAAACAATGGTCTAACAAAGGTATGATCCACTTCTCAAAGTGTAGAACCTAATGTATATCTTATAAAATTAACAATATAGAGCATAATGCACATCTATAGTGCAAGACCTACTTGCTTATCAAGCAACAACTTCAAGGTAAGTCCTTCTTGTTCTATGTAAGAACAACCCAAGTTTTAAATGATAGAAGGGAACCCTTAGTCCACCATCCTCTAGAAGGAAACATGTCTAAATAAATAAAGAAATTGTCCAAGATCATTCTAACTGTAAAAAATTCCAATGGAACATAGTTCAAGATCTTCCTAAATATAAACCAATATATTGAAATTCCAATGGTATTTCTTTTTACTCAAATTCAAAGAAATTCTAATGAAATATATTTATGGCCATAAAAACATTCCATTGAAAAAATTTTCATACATGGAATAGACTTTTGAACAAGCTATACTAATTAAGGAAAATCTCTTAACCATACTCATCTTAATCTTTTGATCCTTCGAGGGAATAACTCCATGGAATTAAGGCTACTAATTTCCCACAAGAATCTCTATTCCATGACAAAGTCTATCCTGGATAAAGGATAAATAAAGGCATATCAACTACTTTAAAGCATTGATAGTCCTACTTGGGCATTACGACACTATCAAAGCATTTTCTTTTCTAAAAAAGTAATTACCTCGAAGTCAGCTCAAAGAGTCCTACTTATACGCTCATCAAAGAGAGGAAATGGACATTGATCCATAAACCTGTGAGTATACATACTACGAGTGATTATAACTATAAGTAGGGGACATAGAATCTTATAAGTACGAAGTTTAGGGATAACGGTAGCTAGAAAGTGGAGAGTCTACCAATTCAAGATACCAATTTTTTGTTCTCATCAATATGACACGTATTTTACCGTGTGAGATGGTTCCACACGGCCCTTCCCGTGATGGACTCATTGTAGAGGCATTGATTCAGGGAGTGCCGCGGGTGTTGAAGACTAAACAAGATTACACATATGGCTTTCTCTACCACCCTTCTAACTATTAGCAGCAGTAGACAGCTAGATCCCAAAGAAGTGAAAAATCGTCTAATATTCTCCTTGTTTGGCTGTGCGACACACAGCTCCCCTAGACCAAAAAGTATGCTATCACTTCGAAGTATTGAAACATAAGTAGACAATGAAGTGCGGAAAAATATATATAATAACAGTGAATCGTGGGACTAGTAGATGATTACTAGCATAATTGAAGTATACGATTCTGGCTATACAAGAAACGCCAGTTCAACTTATTTTGATGCAATACTGGAGCTTTTTAATAGTCGATGGATAGTCCAAGTCCCCTACGCTGCAGATGGGTCGACCTTTGTGTTCAAGTATTATACGAAGAAACAATGGACTTTCTCGACCATGCCATCTGCCATTTTGTCGCGAGTAGCATGTCTTAGCAGAGCTTAGATGATTCTTGGTTCTCACTTATTAGCGTCCTCTATTTCTCGACTGAGCTAACTTTTCTCGCTTTGACTGGCCGCGAAGCCTTGACCTCAAATATTATAACCTGGCCTCAAAGCAGCCACCACACTAAGGAATTGCATCAAAGCGAAATGTAGTGCAACAAAAACTCTTCCCTGAAATCATGAAACACGGCACGACTGATAGAGAGCTCAGATAGAGCCTCCTCAAAACATTAGGGAATCCTCAATGCCTCACAGACCACTTTGCACCCAGCTCAAATGCCCAAGCACAGTGACAACAAGTAGACCAATCCATGCTGTGCTCGTTCGGATCAAAACTAGGTTAATAAAGCATGGGCTGGCAATAAAGCGTAGAAGACTCCACATGCAGTATTCAATAGAGAGCCTCTAGCTCGGGCAATATCAAATCTTGATCATTAGAGCGTAATAGCAGACATTGTGCCATTAGAGCCTCTAGCGTTTAGCAACACACTAGGAACAATGTCTCTGCCATAAGAGCCTCTAGCCTCTAGCACCATGCTTGGGAGTGGGAACTTCGAGCCAAAGCTCCCTTTTTTTGTAAGAGACAACCTGCAAGGCTATGGAGTCTAGTAGTATCCGATGAGCAAGTATACCTCTAGTGGACACAAACACCCCTATACAAATGGGGGGGCTCTGAAACGTTAAAGAACAAGGTGAATGATATTCAATCATTCATAAGGCCTACCCAAGATCAAAAAAGTAAACAAAAAGGAATCCACTGAAAATGATGTGAAGGAAGAGGAGATAAAGGGGAAAGAGAGAGAGAGAGAGAGAGAGAGAGAGAGAAGGGGGGGTGTTTTTGACGCACTATGTAGCTTCAACATAGCCACACACAAACACCCTTATACAGATGGGGGGGCTCTGAAATGTTAAAGAACAAGGTGAATGATATGAATCAATCATTCATACGGCCTGCCCAAGATCAAAAAAGTAAACGAAAAGGAATCCACTGAAAATGGTGTGAAGGAAGAGGAGATAAAGGGGGGAGAGAGAGAGAGAGAGAGAGAGAGAGAAGGGGGGGGGGGTGTGGGAGAAAAGGTGGAGATCGTGTGTAAGAAGACTTGAGGAGATAAAGAAGGGAAGAGAGAGAGAGAGAGAGAGAGAGAGAGAGAGAGGTGAGAGAGAGAGAAAGTCAGCCACTTTAAAGTCTACATTCAAGTCCAATGAAGAAGGGCCAATAGGAAAAATGCACTTCCAAAAATTCAAGAAATGCCTAATTTCTGCTTTGCCAAAATCTCATTGTTGTTGCTAAGGCTACCTTGAGGGCAGATAAAAAATGGTCCACTAGTTTTTCATGGCAGAGAGTCATAGCCATCTCCAAAACCTTGGGAAATGCTCACGATCTCCTCCGTCCACCTCGAGCTTATATGTAAAAGTAGCTACTGCAATTGTTGAAGAGACTCTAGCGCTGTGCTTCCAAGCTTCGACTACAGCGCTGTGCCACCAAGCTTCCCTCCATAGTTCTTCATCAGAGCATTGCGGGTATTTGGATTTCAGAAATGGGAGTGCTCAAACAAAGCTCCGTGTCATCTTACATGTGTATGTTTGGCCTGCCCCTTGTGGGTAGCCTAAGCAACGATGTGATTTCAGGAAAGCATAAAATAAGAATTTTCTAGCATTTTGTGGGTATTTTGTCTATTGGGCCATGTGTGAGCCATGTATTTGTCTACATTTTGTTTGCACGTGGCTTTAATTTGTGGTGCAGACTTTGCGCGTTCGTTGCGTTGGAATCCGTGTTCGTTGCGGTGGAAAACGTTGTGTATCATTCCCTTGCATTGAAGGATAATCTCCTTGCCTAGATTCTCCGACGAGATTGATGGAAGATGAAGGAGGCCGCGCCTCGGTGGACGCTTCTAAGAACAAGAACGCCAATTAATTACGATAAGGCACCGCTGGTAAAGTAGAATTCGCTCACTTATGGATTTGTGGTGGTGGCTTTGTGCTTCTTCCACGTTAAAGGCAAATCTCGTGATAAGGCAAGTCTACGTTGGTAAAGTAGAATTTGCTCAGTTTTTAATTTGTGGTGCTAGCTTTGTGCTTCTTCCACATTGAAGGCAAATCTCCCTGCCCAGTCTCACTTACGAATTTTTCGAGAAGCCACGACTGCAGGCATGCCAATCTGTGCGGAAAGCCAAGTCTATGGTCTTTATAACAGAGCTCGAAAAAACATTCTACGCTCCGAGGAAGAGGAATGCCATTCGGCGGATTTTTTGCTCTACCTCATTACTGACGCCATTGGAATTCAAGGCTTGAGAAGCATGCATCTTGTTTGCCTTTGTAACGTTTTTGTGTATCACGGGATTCCTGATGGGGTGGAAGAGCCTCTACAGCCTTTATAAAGGCTAGTCGATGGACGATTCCTAGTACCTTGTTTTGTTTCCTGTGTTCTCAATTCCTACGATAGAAGCCTCAGCAAAGTATATGGATACGGACAGCTGCGCCTTTGAAAAAGGTGGACTCAAGTCTTAATTTCGATCTTCCATTCACGCGTCTTTTCTTACTTCTGCTCTTTGGCTGCCTCGTTGAAATAAACGTCTTTTCATACTTCTACTGTTTGTCTACTTTGTTGAAATAAACAATTCTTTCTGCTTCTAGGCTTGGCTAAAGTTTGCCCTCAAGTGATCGACAATCTTGCTACTCCTGTTCCAGCGACGCGTGCTGTTGTTGAAACCATCGACAATCCACGCAGCTCTAGCAAAGGTATGCCTCCTTTTTCGTAAGCACAACAACCACCCTACTTTGCATGCGTACTATTGAGCGTATCGCAAAGGTAAACGTTGATTTCTGATTTCACCCTCGTTTCAGCGTAGTATCAAAGTTTGCCTTCGTTACTGTTGACGTAAGTGCCAACAACCACCCTACTTTGCATGCGTACTGTTGAGCATATCGCAAAGGTAAACATTGATTTTTTATTTTGCCCTCATTTCAGTGTAGTATCGAAGTTCGCCTTCGTTACTATTGACGTAAGTGCACCATAGTATAAATTGTTTACATTAGTTGACCATTGTGCTTACACTTACGTAAGTCCTGCACTCTTGCGCATACGAGCGGGTGGGAGAAGTTGAACTGCAAAGCACACTTGATAGCCTATTAATGTGTGTTCATTCGCCAAAGTTTCTGCTTTACCTTCTGTCCAAAGTTTTGAAATATGGACGGTACTTTTCATGAGCTGTGGAATACCCTTCGTTAATATTTTGTCCATTCCTTGACGATATCATAGTCTGGTTTTTTACGTGTTCCTCCATACTTTTGACGTTATTGTAGTGTGTTTTTTAATATGGTAATAGCAATTCAAATGCAATGCGTTTCACGTTTGGATTTTTAGCAGTAGCATGAAGATAGAGAATAGTTGGCTTTGATATATGCGCAGAATATGGGCAGTTTGCTTTTGCTTATCTTCACGTTGTCTTAAGTCTTTTGTTCATAGTGAGCCATTTAATGAATATAGTTGTCCATTAACTTCTTTAGAATATCTCTTATGCTTAGAATACTCAAGTATTACATGTCCTAAGATTGCACTTTGAATAATATTTATGTTTGTATGTGCTATTTGTTTTTTTAGTTGCACCTGCTGTGTCTGCGTGTTCATACGTTGAAAAAGGTACATCTCCAACTAGTCCATGGTCAAGTCCAATGCTTGTTGGGACTCCCAGTAGACCTCCAAAGGAGAATCTTCTCAAGAACTCAGCAATCAAGAAAACCCCACGTCGTTCTTTGAAAAGTTCGTTTCAAGAAGTAGCCCAAGAAACTTATGCTCAAGGTAAGCTTTTATTCTTCTTGGTTAGGCAAATTTTGTAAAACAATTGATTTTGATTGCATTTTCTTTTGTTCTTATTTTTTTTGCCAGTGAAGAAGCTAATTCGAAAACATTCGGAGTACGTTAGCTTTAAGTGCATGATAACTTCTCATGCGCATCGCGAAAGTTACACTAGGCGTTCTCCAAAAGAGGAGCCAAACAATTGCACACCAAAGAAAAGAGAAAACAATGTTATTATCATTGATTGATCCCCTCAAAATTCTATCTTTTCTTTTTTGAAGTATTGCTATGCTACATTGTGTTGAGGAGGCATTAGTGCCTAAGATATTATCTTGGGTGTTCTCATGTATTGAAATTCTATTGTTGTGAAACCTTTGCAAGCTATTGGGAAGAATTATTATATCGAAAGCATTTCTATTCCATTGTATTATATTAAGCGCACCATTAATTTAGAGAGTCGTAATTAAGATATTGTTTTTCGGCAATAAAGTGCCTTACTTTCATTTTTATTTGCATTTGCAGCTAGCAAACAACTCATCTGCAAGGAAGAAAATGATGAAGTAAATTATCACAATGCTCCTAACCATGTCAATCAATTTCAACCATCCCCTCATAATGTTTCATCTATAGCTAAAGCAATCATTCCATCAAAGGAGAACTTTATAGGAGGAGGAAGTTCTTTAGTGTCAATTCCCATAACTCAACTTTCAAATTGTAATCCTCAAAGATTTGTCTTTGAAGGCAAATTACTTTGCAAATATGGTACTTACAAAGTACTAAATCCAAAGTACCCCACATTTCTAAAAGGAGATTTCACTGATAGGTTTTGCTTTCACATAATCTTATTCCTTCCACCTACATTCACCAATTTGTAAACTGTTTACAAGTCGGGGAGTTTTATAGAGTAGAAGGAGCTAGTGTTGTAGTGAAAGGTCCATCTGAAGGTGATACCTCTAAGTTTTCTCTACTCGTTGATGCAACCACATGCACCATTAGGGGAGAACCTTTTGAAGGAAATCTTCGCCCCTTGCCAAACCATTCCCTTTGCACATATATTCGATGGGCAGCTGAGATGGTGAACTTTGCAAAGCTAAGCATTGCACATGTGATGGGAACAATTGCAATAGTCATCATCAAAGTTGCAAATGAGGAGGGGATGGCTGATTGTAGATGGACCATGAGATGAGGATAGAGCTACTGTAAGTTAAACTTACATTCTCTAATTTGGTAATTGTAATAGAAAATAGTTAACATTGTGCTTACTCTTGCATAAATTGTTTGTGCAGCTTTCATTTGTGAATGAAAGAAAACCAATGTTAACTCAGCTTGTCCAAGAATTTAATGACGAAGGTGTGGTGATGTACATCTTGAAGAATGTGTCATTCTTAAAGGCAAAGAACACTATTTGCATGTTTAACTTTACCATTTGGGTGGAGGTACCAGACGGTATAGTGAAAGACGACTTACAAGCAACTTTCACTAGCCAAGTGTCACGACTAGGATATGGGACAAAGGTAAATCCTTTCTTCCATTAGGGGAGAATCGGGGTCTCAATTAGTGTTTCCTAATTTCAAGGGATTAGAGAGTGATTTGAGGTGTACCAATGAGAGTGCTAGAAGGTGTGGGGCAATGGTATGTTGAGGTGGAGGGTGGCTAGGCCTATAGAGAGCTCCTATTGGTTGCTCCCCTTACACTAGGGACCACCCAAACCATCCCCCCCCCTCTTGACCCATGTTTGACTCTCCTACCAGGTGCACCTCCCCCACATGAGCCCAAAATTGCCTTCAATGGGATGGTGGGGCCCTTGTGGCAAATTTTTCTTCTCCCCTCCCTCTTTCTAGGACCTCTGCCCCCCATTCTTCTAGTCCAGCCTACCAAATCACTCAGATTTGAACCAAATCCCTCGCATTTTCCCTCTCCCCCCTCTTTCTTTGCTCCCTCCTGCTCTGGCCTACTTGCTGTAGCTCTTCTCTCTCTCTCCCTCTCTCTTTCCTCTCCCTCTCTCTTTCCTCTCCCTCTCTTGTGCCTCTGTTGGAGCTGCTTTGTTGTCCCTCTTCTTCTCCCTCTCCTGTGCCTCTGTTGTTGTTGCTATGTCCCTCTCCTTCTCCCTCTCTTGTGCCTCTATTGCTGCTGTTGTGTCCCTCTCCTGCTACTGCTCTGTCCCTCTCCTTCTCCCTCTTTTGTTCCTCTATTGGAGCTGCATTACCTTGTGTAGGAGTCCCATTCTTGCTGTTGCAACTCTGCAAGCATGGTGAGGAGAAAGGCTACAAGACCATGCAATGCTATGACCTCTTGTGTCTTCCACAACACCAGAAATGCATTGGATGAATGGATCCCTTGCACCTATAGCTTAAATGACTAGATAGTGATGAAAGGATTAGCCAAAGGTCCACATAAGCTTCCCAAGAGTAAGAGAGGTGACATCTTGCATGAATGGAAGGGGCGCATCTTGAAGTTCAAGTTTGGAAAGAAAGGATGGCTTGCAAAAGTGCAACATGTTTACATGGGAAAAGATATGTGGCTTCCTCCATCATTCAATCAATCTAGGATACCATCACACTATGAGATTTTCTATCTATGTACCTTTTTCACCTGTAAGTGTAATGAGTCCATTTGAAAAATTTTTGTTTGGTTTCTAAGAGCTCTTGTTCATGGTGGTAGATGTTTTCCCATCGGACCTCGAGGAGTGGGAACCAGTTGAATCATTCATAGGCAAAATCACTGCAATTCATGAGGATTTAGGTAAGCAAATGCATGCCGGGGAGAATTTGGCCTCCTTGCAAATGAAGAATTTGTATTGGTATAATGCGACATATGTCACTCCAATGACATCATCAAGCTATGGCCGTCTGCAAACCATTGCACCACCATAACTTCAAGACATGGATTGCATCAATGTGGACTCAAGGACATTGCAATCGTATAAGGACAAGATTGCAAAGGGTGTGGGCATGGCCATGAAGTTTACATTTGGATCCAAACGGGAAAGGTTATCTTGGTTTATGCCTTTGCACATTTTTGCTTCTTTATTTCAGAATATACATATGCATAGAACAAAAACTATGTGGTCCTGCAAGCGTGTAGATGAAAATGCTCGTGAAGATTTACTTGGGATGAATTGGGGAACTAGGTTAGGTGACCAAAAGGGTGATATGTTTCAATGTCACGCACGTAAAGACAATGTGGTTATTAGATACCATTTGTCATGCCAAATGTTGTATTTAGCTTTTCAGTACAGGCGCTGGAAGAAAACAAATGGCCGGTGACTTCCCCTAGACTCTAATGATGAAGACAATATGGGGGTAAGTTTGTCTATTGATGTTGAAGAGGGAGATGTCAAGACTGTGAATGTCACATTACAATGGACTCTAAGGGATGTGTGAGAACCCCTATTGGTCATGGAGGATGGCATGTGAGAGTCCTTCTACTTTACCTTAAATGGTGGTAAGATCAGCCACGGTGTGGAGAAGTGCATGCATAGTGCCAATTTCATTCCTCCTACAACTTTGAAGATTGCTAACAATGTGTTTGACTAGTGCAGCATTTAATTTTTTGTCTGTCAAATCCTAGTTATTGCTTCAAAAGATGATGGACAGTTAAATTAAAATGTTATTTCTTTTAATGTTTTCTCCTTTCAATTCATGGTCGTAAATGTTTTTCAAAAAATTTGGGGATTTTATGATGGGTTTTGATATATATTAAGGGGTAAGAGCCCTTTTTACATCACATTCTCACTGTCACATTTAGAGAGCCATAGAAACTCCCGTCCTCAGAAGTTACTCCCTGCATCAACTGCTATTTGCCATGGATTCAGCTAGAAGTGCATTCCATGACTTCATCTCACGAACTGCATTTGGAGATCATGAGGAAGAGCTATTTTTAGTGTTTGATACGACTTTAGATGTCCTAGGCACATATATGCGAGCCAAGGATGACTTCTCAGATCTCATCCTTTACATGCAAGATAATTTCTCAAATTTTGCCTATACACTTGACCACACTTCAATGCAAGAGTGTAGAGAATGTCGATATATTTTATTGAAAAAAATCGACCCTTGGGCCTTAGATATAAGATAATGCCTTCAAGGGCAGGGGGTGGTCTAAGTCCTAAGAGTGGGCTACAAGAGAATCTAGGGCTTCAAACTTGGGTCACTCCATAGCTGCTTCACCAGAGCCATGTCCTTGTCCATGACAGTGACACGCTTTGCATGGATGGCACACAAGTTGGCATCCTCGAACAGAGCGGTGGTCACTTGCTCTGCAACCTCCTGGAGCACCCCCATAGCTCCTGTGTTGAAGCACACATCATCCTTGTATCCCTATGCGATCTCCCGTACCACATGTTGGAAGGGAGCACACGGGATCAAGTTGTCGATGGTCTTCTGCATTTGCTTGATCTCCCTCAAGACCCACGCTCTTGGTTTTGCTCGGTACGGCTTCTTGATTCTTGGTGGGGCCCTTACAGGTACCCGAACTGAGAGTGCTCTCAACGGAAGCAAGAACGGAAGAAGGAGAGAGAGAGAGAGAGAGAGAGAGACAAAGAGCCACACAAGTTTTGGTGGGTGCAGAACCACCCTAATCTTCTTTTTCATTCATTTATATATGTGTTTGAGTATTGTACATAACTGGGGTAAAGACACAGTGACCTTTAACCCCCACAACCTCCCACTTAAAGGACAATGTGCCTTTAAGGGAGAACAACCAGTGAGCATACTATCCAATGCCCATCAATACATGACAATACTCAAACCGCTGACTAGGTAGACTCTTCGTCAGCATATCTACAGGGTTATCATCTGTATGAACCTTGACAAGCTCTATGCGCTTATCCTCAAGTACCTCTCTGATGAAATGGTACCTGACCTCAATGTGTTTGAATCCCCAAATCTCCCACTAGCCGATCAAGCCATATAGCCTCCTTGCAACCCTCTGTGGCTGCAACATACTCAGCCTCTGT
This sequence comes from Dipteris shenzhenensis, assembly GCF_047967505.1. NCBI lineage: Eukaryota > Viridiplantae > Streptophyta > Polypodiopsida > Gleicheniales > Dipteridaceae > Dipteris > Dipteris shenzhenensis. Next base: position 6,111,721 of record NC_141616.1, read on the forward strand.
GGTAGACAAAGCAACATACTTCTGTGTGCAAGACATCCACGACACTGCACTACCTACAAAGGTGAACACATTACCAGAAGTGGATCTCCTACTATCGACATGCCCTGCATAGTCTGAATCTGTGTACCCAAGTACACGCATGTCTCCTTTACCAAAGCAGATGCACATCTCCTTGGTACCCTTCATGTACCTCATGATGCACTTAACTGCCTCCCAATGCCTCTTTCCTGGATTAGGCATATACCGGCTAACAATTCCCACTGCAAATGCAATGTCTGGTCTAGTAGCTATCATAGCATACATAAGACTCCCAACTGCTGATGCATAAGGAACCTTGGCCATCATGGCCCTCTCCTCATCTGATTTGGGACTATCTGTATGACTCAGTTTCACATATGGAGGCAATGGAGTACTCACTGCCTTCCCCCCCTCCATATTGAAACGCTGCAATACTTTTGTAACATACTCTTTTTGTGAAAGCCAAAGGAGTTTTCTACTCCGATCACGCGTGATGCGCATACCAAGAATATGACCTGCAAATCCCAAATCCTTCATATCAAAGGCCTCATGCAACTTGGCCTTTAATGCATCTAGCTCATAAGTATTCTTGCTAGCCAATAGCATATCATCCACATATAGTACCAAGATTATCAAGCTATTATCCTTAGCCCTTTTAGTGTAGAGGCAGTGATCAATTTCACTCCTCCTAAAACCCTGGGACCGAATGAAAGCATCAAACTTCTGATACCATTCTCTAGGCGCTTGCTTAAGACCATAGAGACTCTTCTTAGCTTGCAAACTAAATGCTCTTTGCCCTTTTCTTCAAAGCCTTCCGGCTGCACCATGTAAATTTCCTCATGCAAATCCCCATGCAAGAAAGCTGTCTTGACATCCATCTGCATAAGCTCCATATCCTCTGCTGCCACTAGTCCAAGCATGCATCTAAGTGTGGTCATCTTCACAACCGGAGAGAATATCTCATCAAAGTCCACACCCTTCTCTTGCTTGAACCCTTTAGCAACCAAACGGGGCTTGTACCTAGGCACATCATCACCTGTGACCTTCATTTTGTAGACCCATTTGCATGGCAATGCTTTCTTTCCATGTGGCAAAGAAACCAAGTCCCAAGTCTTATTCTTCATAAGTGAAATCTCTGATTGCATAGCATACTCCTACTTGCGTTGATCCTCACGCGTCATAGCCTCTTTATAGCAAGAAGGCTCCCCGCAATCAGTAAGCATCACATAGTCTACCCCTGGAACAAACCTATCAGGTGGTCTAGACACTCTAGATGATCTTCTCAAGGGCATTTCAGCTTGCTGTCCCACCTGCATATCAGCCACATTTGGCTCATCATTTCCACCAATAGATGATCCATCATCTACCCTTGATTGTATACCTGTGGGAACTGTACTTGGTGGTACTATTTCTTGCACATTTGGTGCATGGACAGCTTGCTGTCTATCAACATATGCAGGTGGATTCACATCCTGGAAAGTGATTCTCCTCATTTCCACATCCCTCATGGGTGCCTTATGCATCTTCTTCTCATTAAAGACCACATCATGGCTGCGTATGATCTTCTTTGCTTCTGGATCCCAGAGACGATAGTCCATCTCTCCACTTTAACCATAACCCAGAAAGATGCATTTCCTAGACTTAGGATCTAGCTTCTTTCGAAGCTCTTTTAGCACATGTGCATATGCCTCACACCCAAATATATGCAAATGAGAGTAAGAGGGCTTCTTGCCACTCCATGCCTCTTCAGGAATACCACCATCCAAACTCTTACTAGGTGATCTATTGATCACATGCACTGCAGTCTTCATTGCCTCAGCCCAAAAACCACGAGAAAGACTTGCATTGGAAAGCATGCATTGCAACCTTTCTTGAATGGTACGGTTCATCTTTTCTGCAACTGGATTTTGCTCTGGAGTATGAGGGGATGTGAGCTCCCTCTTAATCCCACGTGTATCACAGAAATGTTGAAAGTCATGAGAGAGATACTCTCCACCATTGTCAGTCCGTAGGCATTTAAGCGTTCTACCTAACTGATTCTCAACCAAGGCCAGCCATTTCTAAAATACCTGGAACACATCACTCTTCCGAGCTATAGCATAAGCCCACACTTTCCTAGTTGCATCATCAATGAATGTCATATAGTATTCAGCCCCGCCTAATGACCGTGTAGGCATGGGACCACATACGTCTGAATGCACCGAATCAAGCATTTCAAACTCTTTCTTTCCCCTTCTTTTATGGGCTGATTTAGTTTGCTTCCCATAGAGACAATGCTCACAAAATTCAAAATCATAGAAACTCAAATGCGGTACATAACCCAAACGGCATAAGAGTTTCATTCCATTCTGGCTCATGTGCCCCAACTTGCAATGCCACAAAGAAGTGCTTGGCTGCTCGGTTATTGCAACAACATGATCAAATACCCCTGATACATGTAAGGGATACAAAGTCCCACACTTGGCACCGCTAGCCAAAAGCATAGAGCCCTTCTGAATTTTCCATCTCTGAAAGCCAAAAGTGGTGTGAAAACCAGCATCATCTAGTTGACCCATTGAAATAAGACTCTTGGTCAACTTAGGCACATGTCTCACATGTTTTAAAATAAATGTAGACCCATTTGCAAAAGAAAACTTTATGTCACCTGCTCTTACTATGTCACATGCATAGTCATTTCCAAGATGCACACAACCCGTCTTTCCACTGTCATAAGTGGAGAACCATTCCCTATGGGGAGTAACATGGAATGAAGCACCAGAATCCAAAATCCAATCCTGGGAATATGCATCATCTGAAGTGGTAAGCAACTCTGTAGATAAACTAGACATGAAGAGAACATCATTGTCACTATCATGTGTGACTGCATTGATCTCCTTGATCTTCACTTTTCCTTTGTCCTCCCTTAGACTCTCTTCCTTTTGATTTGCACCCCAATTTGCATTCTTTTTCTTATCCTTTTGCTCTCTTTTCAGTTTGTAGCAATCCTTTTTCATATGGCCCTTCTTGCCACAATGGTAACACTCAATGTTTCGTGCCCTGGATTTGCTACGAGACTTCCCTCTTTCTTGGGACTTCCCCCTGAACTGTGATCTGCCCCTTTGCACATTTAAGGCTGCATCCTGCTTGTTGCCATCCATAGACTTCCGTCTAATCTCCTCGGCCAACGAGCTACCCACAACATCATCAAATTTCAGTACTCCACCAGGTGCAAAGTTACTGACAGCTGTACGGAAGGTATCCCATGAGGATGGCAATGAACATAAGAGAAATATTGCCTTAGTCTCCGCATCAAAATTCGTTTTCTGAGCCTGAAGCTGGCTGAAAATAATATTGAATTCATTCGAGTGAGAAGCAATGGAGACCCCTTCCTTCAGCTGCAGCTCAAACAACCTCTTCATGAGGTAAACTTTATTAGAGGCAGTTTCCTTCTCATAAGTGGCACACAATTTCTTCCACAAATCTTCTGTAGTCTGCTCATTTACTACTGTGAAATAAACTGACTCTGCAAGATGAAGTCTAATAGTAGACTTTGCTAATGCATCCAACTCATTCCAATCATCCTCAGACATATTTTCCGGCTTAGCTTCAATCCCTGCCAAGGGTTTAATCTACTTCTTTTGAATAAGCACATCCCTTATTTGTTCTTTCCACAAAGAAAAGTTTGTCCCATCAAACTTTTTAATGCTAAAAAACTCCTTTTCAGACATGGAAGAGGATGCCATGATGCAAATAAAACAAAATCCCAAATGCTAGTGCCTGCAAGAGAGAATCACACCAAATACAAGGTGCACCTAAATGTGTATGCCACAATAGAGTGAAATATCACCAAAACTCAAAGCTCAAAGCATCAAAAGATGCATCTGACTCATGTGCATATACTATGCATCCATATGAGCAAATCTGGCCCAAAAGAAAATGCCAATAAGTGCCAAATGACTCAAGCATAAACACCGTCCACTGGCATATGCATCAATAATATCTCATCCAAGAGAGCATAGCACTATCAGTGCATCACCTGCAATGTGTTAAAGCTGTCCCTCAGCATAAAATAGCATCCATGTGCAAAGCGTCCATAAAAAATAGCATCCCATAAGGCAATTTGGGCCTATCAGTGCATCCAATAAGGACCGCAATGCTTCCAAATGGCCTATAAATTATCCATTGCAACCCAATGCATACCACAAATGAGCGCACACTGCTCAACTGCAACTAGAGTGATCTGCATAAGGTATGCTCAAGAAATCATAGTCCCACGGTAATGACCGCTACTAAAAAATAGAACCTGAGATGCCTCAAAACATGGGTGCCATTGCATAATCGGACTCAGTAAGAAAATCTGCAAATATTTCTCTTCTTCCAGAACTCCAAAATCCCAACCGATGAGTGAGAAATGGGAGTCAATACTTATCCACTGCCATGTGGCATAAATCTAAGGTTTAAAAACCTTAGAATGAAAAATGCATAACAGAGAGACGAAATCGAATACACAGAGATCTATAACTCTGAAAATCCTCCACCAAATCGTGCAAGAACTGACAAGTAGGGGTTTTTGGGCATCAGAACGCAATGGGATAGACGGTTTTGGAAACCGTGGTCTCAATCACTGGGTCCAACACACAGACTAAAAAACGTTTTTGGAAACAGAGCTGTTTGTAAACTCCACCGTAGTGCGAATGATGAGCAACATAGAAGTTTTAAGACCTCCTGAGTCCACCAGATTTGACAGATCTGCAAATGGTTGCTCCAAACTTGAGTTCCAACACCCAGGCAAAAAACGCAGAAACTGACACAATGAGTCAGAAATCCAATGAAATGCTCCCGGATTCAAGAATAAAGGTATTTCCAAGCTCTTGAAGTGAAGTGGACACCAAAAGCAAGCAATAGTTGCCTCTACAAGTCAATACGGAGTCTCTGTCATCGAACGGAATAGGGAAAAGCTCAAAAAACGACTTTTTCTTTGAAAACTCTTAACAAGCTCTCAAAACCACTTCGCAAAGCTAAAGTGACTTTTCCAAAGGTTCCTCCAAGGTCTCTACACACTTGGATGCAAGTAAAGTCACCCACAAAGCTTCACACAGAGCTTCTCCTTCATCCCACAGAGCTACTGAGCTTCAAGCATTCACGCACGCTTAGCTAGATCACCCGAGCTCTGATACGAGTTGAGAGTGCTCTCAACGGAAGCAAGAACGGAAGAAGGAGAGAGAGAGACAGGCAGACAGACAGAGAGCTACACAAGTTTTGGTAGGTGCAGAACCACCCTAATCTTCTTTTTCATTCATTTATATATGTGTTTGAGTATTGTACATAACCGGGGTAAAGGCACAGTGACCTTTAACCCCCACACGAACACCTTTCCATGACCTCCTATCTGCCTTGAACTTCTTCTGTTGCTCTTGTTTGTGTTGGTCCTCCTCCGAGACCTCCTTTCGCTGACATCTGGAGATTTGGCCTTCTTTGGGATGGGGCTTCCTCGGAGTCTGCTTTACCCTCCTCATGGGCACAAGGGTCATCTTTGCCATGGGCTGTATCTCCGGGAGAGGGAAGATGGTGCTCTTCCTAGCACTCTGTTTACCCTCAGGAAGCCTCTCTATATCCGGGAGGTTATCAAACACATTTTGTTCGATCGGGAGAGGGATCTCATGGGGAGGGGAAGGCCGAGGGGAAGGGGGAAGGATGAGGGGAAGGCTAAGGGAGGCTGAGGCTGATGAGGGGAAGGCTAAGGGGAAGGCTGGGGAGAAGGCTGAGGGGAAGGCTCATGCTCTTGGGGCTAGGGAGTGGGCTCATGGGACTTAGGAGGAGAAGAAGGCTCAGGAGACTGGGGAGTGGGCTCACGAGACTGGGGGGAGTTGGGGGAGGGCTCATGAGAGTCGGAGGACATGCCATCGAACTCAAATAGGCTCATGTGTGCGGATGCCATGGAGGTGGTGGAGCTAGAGGAGGAAGGGTGGAGGTGGCATCCAGTGGGTCTAGTAGTGTTTTTCACTCTTGCCATTGAATAATGAGAGTTAGGGTTTTTTTTAACTTTTTATAAGGGCACATTATGTTTTGACATCTCTTTTTATTACATTTAGGGTTTCAGCATGCCCTCTACCCCTGCCCTAACCCCTCCAACCCCCCCCTCCACCCTCGTCGCCCTCCCTCCCTCTTGCCCTCCCCCTACTTGCCCCGCCCACACCCATTGCCCTCCCCCATACCCCCATCCCCCCCTCCCCCCACCCTTGCTACCACTCCACCCCTCCCCTTGCCCCACCCCACGCCCCTCCCTTCTCTCCCCCCTCCTTCACCATGTCCCCACTTTCCCCAACGTCATGTGACTACAAAAATTGTGGTCAAAATAAGCAAGATATTAAAGACTGAGTACACAAACTGTGGTCAAAATAAGTAATATATTTATTTCATATTTGTATACAATTACACCATAGCTTCTATTGGTGGTCAGACCCATCTGCTCCCTTCTCTCACTCTAGCTTGCAACCAACGTGCAACTCCTAGACTCCTTATGGATGCTTTCCAAGCACTATGCCTTCTATTCTTTGATACAATTTGAACTTCTTTTGCAAGTTCTGATGCCTTTGCCTTTTCATACTTCAAATTCCTTCCTAATAAACATCTAAAGAACCAGTCAAACATCTCATGCAATGCATTGCTGTGAATCATACCACCACCATGCCTTGAGTTCTTGAAGTAGGTTGCCTTGGCTCTATAGTGCGACTTCTCCATGCCTTGTGTATTCCAAATTGACAAAGGACCCTAATTTTGTACAAACCATGGTTCGTGTGCATAGAGAATATGCTGCAAACAGGATGAGAATCAAATTAGCAACAAAAACTATTTATAAAGCAAGTGCTAAATATTACGATGGTGCCAAGATTACCATGTAATGCGTAATGTGCGACTCCCCCCATGCTTTCACCATTAATTGCATAAACTCTTTCATAGCCATCTCGAACCTTTCATAATACATCTCATCGATTTGAACCTGGCGAAGCAATTTTATCAATGCATCTACCTTTGTCCATACTTTAGCTCTCAAAGTTGCTACTTGAGGATGAGAAGCCTTATTGGTTGTGCATTCACACAATGCTTTCCAGTATTTCCAACCCAAACTACGTTGAGACAATGTATGTTTGTCTTTGTCAAGATTGTGGTTCGATAGGAATCTCCTTGCCTTCCCTCCACCCATGGACACTTTTGTAGGAAGATTCTGTGTTGTCGTAGACATTTTCTTATCCTCTTTAAGTTTGACATGTCCTCCATGGAATCCCATCTCTGACAACAACTTCTCAGCTTCTGCAATGCACCGTGCGGATACTTCTTGCGGAATTAAATTCCAAGCATAAACAAGATGCAAATACAACAACTTATCAAGTACGTGTAGTTCTGCATGTAAAGTACATATGTGTACTCTCTCAAGTGGGATGGGCAAGATGGGATCCCACTTTGGATCCTTCTTGTCATGATTCGGAGCTTGCATTTGGCCTTGGGGGGGTCACTCATCATATGTAACCCTATCACGTGAGTTCAACAGAAGGATTTTTTTTATTTTTAAAATTTACAGAAATAAATATACATAAGGGACTATTTAAAATAGTTTTGGAAAAAATTTACAGATTTGTATAGAAAAGGGGTACATTTTATTAATGAAATTTTTTATAGATAAGGGACTTTAAATATAGGCCTTGAACGCACGTGATATAGAGGGTTTATACATAGTGACCCCCCCGAGCATTTGGCTGCAAGATAGAATGCCATTCTCCCATTGTAAGCCAACGTTTTGCTTACGTTGCGAACACATGCAATAAAGGCATGTGTTCATTGCATTTGCCTCTGTATCACAACCATGCAAGCACTTGAGGGTTTTCAAATCACCAGCAAGATGCCATTTAATTTGAAAGGTTCCGTGGCCATCAACTGTCAATGTTTGCCCTTCCTCTTGTCTTCGGATGGTCGATGGGATTCCCGTTCTATCTAGAACCCACTTCAATGTCTCATGGCACTCTTTCGGATTCTCAAATGCTGCAAGCCACCATATATCTTTCTCTGATTGCACTAAGAAATCTTGCTCTACTTCTTCATCCCCTTGAACAAAGGCTAAGGCTTTATTCATAATGTAGATGCTGACCCTCTCTAACTTGTGTTCTTTCACCAATTGAGCTTTATCCATTTTGATGAAAAATATGAGCTTTCCATTGCAATCTGTACAACAAAAGAGAAAAATCATTAGGATAAACATGATATAGGAAATGAACTAAGTGCAATGCTATAATGGATTTCCTCTTACCATCTTCTCTCATGCCATAGAATTTACCATTGCTTGTTGCAGTTTCTCAACATCTAAGTAGACATTGTTGAAATCATTCATCTCAAAGGTTTGCAAGCCAGATTTATTTTTACTCTTCCAAGTTATTGTGTCCCTTACGCAATGGTACCCTCCAAGCATTTCTCTTGCACATTGGTTTGTTTCTCGCCGTGCACATCTCACAGACCAAGGTGTGGGTAGGGGCACTGTAGACTTCTTATACTTTCCCAAGATAACAGACTTGAAAATTTTGAAAACAGACGTGTAAGGTTCATGACTTACACCGGTAGTATCACAAGTTGCAAGCATCTCCTTTGTATCCACAATATCCTTGAAGTCCTTCATCACCTCCTCAGTAACTTGCACATGTAGGCACTTGTGTCTTGGGTCCCTTAGTATCCCAATGACATGCTTGACTTCAATAAACTAGCTAGAGCATATGAACGGTCAATATCATCCTCGTCCGTTCTTCCCATCACATCTTCCATGAAGTTCCTAAAGAAGAACACAATAAAAACTTAGTCACAAGTAGTGTAGCACAAAAGAGTGTAATCTCATTGGAACATTTGATAACCAACCTTGTAGCCTGGACTCTCCTCTTTCTAGCACCACCAGTGGGTGCCAATGCATCCATGTTATGTAAGTACCTTCTTTTCCTCTCCTTCAATCTTAAAGGTGTTTCTTTCATCTTTTGCACTCGTTCTTCTACCTTCTCTCGTTCCTTCTCTATAGCTCATCGTACTTGATTGTATATAGATCTTTCAAAGTCTTTTTTGGACTTAGCTAGCTTACAGAGTGACTCTTCTAATTTATGTCACTCCAAGTCTAATGCGTTTTGCTCCAAGTCCAATGCTTTGGCTTTATCATAAAGATCCTAGTTCTCCCTTTGAAGATCCTGCATAGAGTTATGCATTGCAACAATGGTGCTATTTCCTAAATGTGCTAGCATCTCTACTTGGGCTCTCCGCATCTCGCTTGCTTGCATAGCCATTGACTGATCATTGTTTAACCGATTGCAATAACCAAGCAACCTTGCATGCCCATTTCTAACAAACCGAACTAGCTCATGCATTGTATGGAAAGGAGGGCTCTTTTGGTTGGCAACATCTAAAGGATACAAGGATACTTCTACCCAAAGGTCGAGATGCTTCTTTCCTTGTGAACGAAGACTGTGGATTTTGGAAGCTCCCCTCAATCCTAGACTATGTGTGCTTGCATATTCATCCTCCAACTCTAAGTGAACCTAGTACTTGTTGGAGACATCCTCGAATGGTGCCATGACTAAAGGAGTGTAGAGAAGGAGAAGGTGTGGAGATGCATGCAGGAAGAGGGAGGGCGAGGAGGAGGAGGGATGGGGGAGGGAGGACCAGTAGTTGAAGAGCAGGAAAGGGTGGCAGACCAGCAGGTGTGGAGGGTGAGGAGGAGTAGGCATGGAGGAGGAAGGAGGGAGGAGGGAGGAGCAAGAGGGAGGGGGGAGGAGGAACAGTAGTGGAGGAGGAGAGAGGGGGAGGGTAGGAGGAGCAGGCATGGGGGAGGGAGGGAGGGGGAGGGCAGAAGGAGCAGGCGTGGAGGAGGGAGGGAGGGAGGGGAAGGAGGAGGAAGGGGGAGGAGGGAGTGAGGAGGGGGAGGAGAGGAGAGGGGAGGGGGAGGAGGGAGGGAGGGAGGGGGAGGAGGAGGGAGGGGGAGGAGGGAGTGAGGAGGGGGAGGGAGGGAGGGGGAGGGAGGAGGGGGAGGGAGGGAGGGAGGAGAGAGGAGGGAGGGAATTCAAAATTTGAAATTTTGAATTTTGAATTTTTTGGTTCCCACCTAGGAGTAAGAGTTGTGTAAGAGGTGTAAGAGGTGGGGTCACTTGTGGGCTTAACCCACCTAGGTGAAAGGGGGTTAGGACTTTTTGGGACCTACCTTGGCCCTTTCTTTAGGACTAATCCATTTCTTAATCCATTCCTATGAGGCCCTTTTGAGACCCCCATTCTCCCCTAATGTGCATTTTCCTTATGCTCTCTATTTGAAGCACTTGCTAACTCCTCCTAAGCTACAGGTGTTTGGAATTTTATGCTTCACAAATGTCAACATCGATCTTGTGGAATATGTATGTGACTCTTATGGTGGGTTTCGTGTGAGTAGGGACCCTCTCTGACCATTTTGTTACTCTTGCCAAGACCCTACAAATATAAGTCAAGTTACTAGTTTGACTGGAGACATAGTGCAACGTAGTGGGGAGCAAATTCCTGTGCAGCTGCTCATCCCCCTTTGCTTTTTCTCCCTCCATTCCTAGCTACAGCACTTCTTGGAGCTTCTCTCAACCTTCAATTGCACCCTCTATACCTTCTCCCTCTCTCTCCCTCTATTGGAGCTACTCTCTCCCTCCAAGTTGCACTTTCTAGTCCACTATTGCTGTTGTGACCTATGTACAAGCATGGTGAGGAGACCATACATGTACTCTGTGTCCCACAAGAGCAAAAATGCACTGGGTGAATGGGTGCCTTGCACCTACAACTTGAATGATTGGATAGTCATGAGAGGATCGCCAAGGGTCCACATAAGCTTCCCAAGAGCAAAAGAGGACCCACTTCTGCAATGGCCGTTGCTGTTGTGGTTCTACAGGCTCTTCTTCCTCTTCTTTATCTTGAATCCTCCCAAGCACCATTGGGGGAGTTCGGTCTACTGTTGGTGGTTGTACTGGATGGATATCCTGGTCCTGGTTGTCTGGGAAGGAAGCATCCTCCTCCAATCGATGCAGCTGTTCTGAGAAGACCACATCACGACTTACTATTACCTTCTTGGTAACAGGATTATAGAGACGGTAACCCTTCGCCTCTTCATTGTAGCCCAAGAAAATACACTTACTTGTGAACTAAGTGACTTTTTCCTAAGGTTGAGTTTAAAAACCCCTCCTATTGTAATCCTATTAAATTTTAAAAAAAGTTAAATTAAAATACCCCTCCATTTGAATGCACATGGTACACTTTTTTTTTTTTGGGTTAACCCTTTGAGGTCACACTAGATGTAGATACATGGTAGGAGTTCAACAATAGTGATCATGCGGCAGATTTATAGCAGGTAAAACCTGAATATGAGGCACTCACATCTCTAGCAGTATGCAGAGATACATGCCATAGTGCATCTAGCTACTTGTGTGATTCCATTCCATCATCCATCACTGATGCTTTCACCTCTAACACAAAGCATACCTTGGGCATAGTTTCCATCAACAATAGTTTAGACCATAGGACATTCCAACATTTCTTCATTGCACCATTCTTGGATCCAGTTATCACCACCACCTTTTTCAATCAGCAGATCATTCCTCAGCATGAGAATATTTATGCATCAGTGCAATCTTGCCCTAGTGCAGTGGACATCATCAAGTTCAACCATAGAGCAACTAAGGGAACCTCAATGTTTCAGCATGCACTTATGGCTATCTTATACAATCCATACTTGATGCATATTAATAGTTGGGATCCAGGACTTCAGATTATTCCTTACACCAACATTTAGCAACTCATCTGCCTAAATGACATCTTATGCATTTTATATTGTATTTCACACTTTTAGGCCTTCTTACTATCAGCTCCTTCTTGAAGAACTTATGGCAAATGTTACATCCCATACCGATGGATTTTTAGCCATGCACATAGTAGAAGACCTTCAGCTCATGATAATTGAGCATACAGGTTTGACAAGTTGCCTTACCTTTTCCATTTTAAGGGCCTCTTCATTAGCAGAGCAGGGTATCATACTTGCACCTTTGGCCCCAACTTTTATTCAACCCCTAGATCACTCTTTTCACATCAACTATGTGGTCTTCTTTGACACCACATCATTTGATAGATATAATAGTTCTACTACATCATACTTCCAACATTGCTATCGCTTCATTTGGGTTGGTGATACTCTTGTATGTCATAACCTACTGGATCGCATCTTCACAGCTACACCAACTAGCTTCATATACAGATGCCTCTTCTATAGAGAAGCTGCATAGTCCATGATGACTTATGACACGTTCAACATGCAATCATACACATAGTCATACATTCAGGCTAGCACTCAGTCATCTTTTGATTGACCAATCTTTAATCTAGGAGTGCATCTTACTTTTTGGATTTCCTTCCTCTTTCCTTTAGCTTATCTTTTGGGTTTTATTCCCAAAGGCAAAGGATAACCCACAATTAAAGAGGGGGAAATGCATGATATGTACAAGATCTAGTAAGTTGTACTCATTGTACAGGCTTTTGCTATGCAGTTAGTGTGCTCACACATGCACATAATACTCTTATTTTTTCAGTTTTAAATGCTATCATATGCACCAAATGAAATCCACATGCTCTGACAAAATGGTTGAAGGCTTTAATTTCTTAGTCGTATATTGATATAGTGGGCTGCACTAGCCTGAGTACACCCTGATGTATAAATTGTGAAGGAGTTACAAACTCAACTTCCTCCATCTATTGATAGACCCAACATCATATAGGCATCTCCTCTCGACCTGAAACTCAGTGCAAAACTTTCGAAGTTGGGATAGCTACTACAAGGAGATCTTGTGTTGGCAAAATGGGCTTGGCCTCCAAAATCTTCTTGGTTTGCAATCGCACATCACTTGAATCAACAAAAAAAAAAGACTTGTGCTATATCATCTTCAAAACTGTAGTACATTTGTGTAGCTATGTTCTCGCACTCTACTCAGCCTATTGGGTTGAGCATTAAGAGCACTTGGGCCATGATCCCTTCTGTTGCCTTCGTTTGTGAGCTACCTCTACCTTCATTCAATTTTGGGTCTGAGGTTGCTTGGCTATGACAGTTTACACATAGCAGCCTGACCATCTGATCCATCATGGTCCGGTGGCTATCAGTAAGGAAACTTGTTTGGGTGTTCCTTGGGAGCTTGGAGGAGACATACAAGTGTATGGACTTGGGCTACCACTCCAACATTGCTTGTAGGTGTGCTTTCTCCTCCTTGAGATATTCATTTTCAGCAGTAGCTTATCGTATGCAGGCATTCTCCTTTTCAAGAAATTTTATCTAGGCCTGAGTTGCTTGGTGTTGTCTAGAGTTGACCTTTTGTTGCACACTCCTGAGGGCATGCATTAACTGAATGTTCTTCCCATGAGCCATGACCTCACTCCTAGAATTGGCAATGAGCACCTTAAGTCTATCTACTTCGCATTGGAGGTTGCCAAAGTCCATCTTAATCTTGGTATGGTTTGTTGTAGCTACGAGTGTTGAGATATCGAGCTCCACTCATGATATGCCAGGGTGACCGTTGTGCATTTATGTCACCGACTTGTTAGCTGCAGATGCGATTGGTACACCGACCATGAATAATAGCTGGATGATAGCTATCTTTATGTACTCTAGTTAGTGGCTCAATTAGTATGCCACCTTAGTTGGCTGAGTTTGGTTTGAGACCCACATATAGGGCTCACCTATTCTTTTGTACTTAGAGTTCTTTTGTCTTTCACAACTAAGAAGAGGAAAACTGTTTTTAGCCTCCACCTTTGTGTATATTCCCCCATTGTGTATGTGAGAAAGCTGCAAGTGAGACTCCTTCCTCCTCTCCCACTCTCTTCACATGGTATCAGAGCTCGGTTCGTGGTAAGGAGCTCAAGAAATCAAACCAAGTTTGCAGTGTTCTAGTAAGAGGATCAATATTGCTTTCCTTTTTTTCAAGTTTGGGAGCAAATCTCTACAGGTAGCATAGCCGAAAAGTGCAAGAGTGCACTGCTGTCTCAGATTGGGATGCCCTTTGTGGTGTGGTGAGAGGGCAGTATATGCTTTGCCCGTTTGGTGAAATTATTTTTTTGATTTGAGGCCATTTCGGGGCCCATTTTGGTGGTGGAAGTTTTCTGCAGGCTTTCAAGAAAATGCTATTTTTTTGTTGTGCGACCACTGTTCTACAAGTTGGTGAAAAGTTATCATAGAAATTACATCGTATGCCTGTGCGCAAAGATATTGGGAGTGACAGAATCATTCTTATTGCCTGTTGATACATAATCGTCACTAGGACGTGACTGTGTGGTCAAATACCACTCTCATCAGTTTTGCAAATTTGCCCTTGTGAGGCAGAAGTTGTGTTTTTTTGTAGTAACAGAATATTTTGCAGTGTTTTGTATGTTGAGATATCGAGTTCCACTCATGATATGCCAAGGTGACCATTGTGCATTTGTCACCGACTTGTTAGTTGCAGATGCGATTGGTACACCACCCATGAATAATAGCTAGATGACAACTATCTTTATGTACTCTAGTTAGTGGCTTAGCTAGTATGCCACCTTAGTTAGCTGAGTTTGGTTTGAGACCCACATATAGGGTTCACCTATTCTTTTGTACTAGAGTTCTTTTGGCTTTTACAACTAAGAAGAGGAAAACTGTTTTCAGCGTCCACCTTTGTGTATATTCTCCCATTGTGTATGTGAGAAAGCTACAAGTGAGACTCCTTCCTTCTCTCCCACTCTCTTCACATGGTATCAGAGCTTGGTTCGTGGTAAGGAGCTCAAGAAAGCAAACCAAGATTGTAGTGTCCTAGTAAGAGGATGAGTGTTGCTTTCCTTTTGTTCGAGTTTGGGAGCAAATCTTTGTAGGTAGCACAGTCGAAAAGTGCAAGAGTGCACTTGGGATGCCCTTTGTGGTGTGGCAAGAGGGCAGTATATGCTATGGGGCCCATTTTGGTGGCAAAAGTTTTTTGCAGGCACTCACGAAAGTGCCCTGTTTTTGCTATCCGACCATTGTTCTACAAGTCGGTGAAAAGTTGTCACAGAAATTATATCGTATGCCTATGCACAAAGATATTGGGAGTTACAAAATCATTCTTATTGCTTGTTGATGCATAATCATCACTAGGAATGAGTGTGTGGTCAAATACCCCTTTCCTTAGTTTTGCAGATTTGCCCTTGTGAGGCAGAAGTTATGTTTTTTTGCAATGACACAATATTTTACAATGTTCTATAATGGCGTCTAATGCTCTTGGGAATTTCCTTAAGGGAAAAGACTATTGGGAGTTCATTACTAGAGCTGAACAAGAACCAGCTATTCCTAATGTTCCCAATCAACAGGAGTTACAGGCATTCAAAGGCTAGCATGAGAGAGCTAGAAAAGTTATGTACTGGCTGTCTATCAGTATTTCAGATTCTATGATTGTGCATATTCAAGATGCAAGCACGCCGAAGGAGGCGTGGGATACTTTCACAAAAATGTATAGCACAAATACGCAAGCCAAGAAAATGCAACTCAATTAGGAGTTGCATAATGTGCAGAGAGAAAATATGAGCATCAATGACTACCACATGAAGGTGAAGAAGATTGCAAAGGCACTTGGTTCTATTGGGTCACCACTGGAAGATGATGATTTAGTTTCTGTGACCTTGAATGGTCTAGGAAAGGATTATGCACAATTTCGGACATCCATTGCCGCCCATGAGAATTTTCCTGATTTTGAGGAGTTGATTGCTCTTCTAATTTATGAAGAGCACACAAATAGTGGTGCATCTTCTTCAGGAGGAACTTCAAAAGAAGCTGTCTTCTACTCAAATGCTAGAAGAGGTAGAAATCAGAATATGTAGCAAATTTAAGAAAACCGGTCCTATGGAGGACATGGTAACTTTAGAGGTAGGGGTAGCCAAAGAGGTCATGGTGGATGGCAGAGAGGCCAAAATGCAAACATCAATGTTGCATGATGCTACTGTGGTAAAATGGGTCATATGGTTAAAGACTGCTATAAAAGCAGAATGACATCATGACTAGAAAATTGCAGCAAGGCAATTATGCATCCTCTAGTAGACAGGGTGATGACCAATTCTGTGACAAGTGCAGAAGAAAGAAATGATGTTGTGAAGATAGTGGGAGAGAGGGAAGGAGTCTCACTTGTGACTTTCTCACATACACAATGGGGGAATACACACAAAGGTGGAGGCTGAAAACATTTTTCCTCTTCTTAGTTGTGAAAGCCAAAAAGAACTCTAGTATAAAGAAATAGAAGAACCCTATATGTGGGTCTCAAACCAAACTCAACTAACTAAGGTGGCATACTAACTGAGCCACGAACTAGAGTAGATAAGGATAGCTGTCATCCAGCTATTATTCATGGGTGGTGTACCAACCGCATCTGCAACTAACAAGTCGGTGACATTAATGCACAATGGTCACCCTAGCATATCGCGAGTGGAGCTCGATATCTCAACACTCCCCCTCGAGCTCAATCCCAATTCCTGCACACCAAGCAGGTCTCTGAACTTGCACAGCTTCTCTGTGCCCAATGCCTTCATGAATATGTCAGCTACCTGATCCTCTGTGCTGACATAAACTAGATCAATAAAACCTACTAATAAATGACAACTGGCCCATCTGTAGACTGATGCATATCATATAGTAGCTTATGCAACCAAGCTACCTCACATGCAGCCATTGCTGCACCCCTGTACTCAGCCTCTGTGTTTGACAAGGCAACTGTAGGCTATTTCTTGCTGCTCCAAGTGACTACAGCACTCCCAAAAGAGAACACATATCCACTGGTAGATTGTCTATCAGAAATACTACCAGCCCAATCAGCATCAGTGTATCCATGCAACTATATCTGAACCCCAGCCTCATAAAATAGTCCATACTACAATGTGGACTTCACATACTTGAGTATGCGTCTAGCCGCATCCAAATGCGGTTTCCTTGCAGCCTGCATAAACTGACTTACCAATCCTACAGCATAGCTCAAATCTGGCCTGGTAATAGTCATATAAATCAAACTTCCTACTATGCGTCTGTACATAGTAGGGTCTTCCAGAAGCTCACCTGCATCTGCGCTCAGCTTCACATTCTGCTCCAAAGGAACTGAAATAGGCTTACAGCCTGTCATCCCATATTTGGATAGCATGTCCAATCCATACTACCTCTACAAGAGCTGTATCCCACTTGGTGATCTAATCACCTCAATTCCCAAGAAATAACGCAGCTCTCCCAAATCCTTCATCTCAAACTTCTGCTTTAATAGCATTTTCACATGAAGGATATCTTCATCACTATCACCTGTGATGATCAAATCATCAACATAAATGACAAGCAGCATAATACCTTTCTCTGTTTTTCTCACATAGAGTGAGAAATATGCCTTGCAAATCTGAAAGCCAATAGTGACAAGATATTGTCCTATCTTGTCAGACCATGCTCTAGGTGCTTGCTTCAAGCCATACAAGGCTTTCTTCAACCTGCAAACAAACTTAGGATGAACAGCATGAACATAACCTGGTGGCTGCTTCATAAAGACCTCTTCTTGCAAATCACCATGCAAGAAGGCATTCTTTACATCCATTTGATGTAAAGACCATCCCTTTGATGCAGCCACAGTAATGACTGCTCTTACAGTTGCCATCCTTGCAACCGGACTGAATGTTTCTTCATAATCAATGCCATATGTCTGTGCATACCCCTTGACAACTAATCTTGCCTTGTATCTATTCACAGAACCATCTGCATTGTGCTTCACCTTATAAACCCACTTACAGCCAATTGCATTCTTGTCTTTAGGCAAAGGCACCAATTCCCATGTAGCATTTGCTTCCAAGGCATCCATTTCTTCATCCATGGCTTTCTCCCATTTTTCTTTTCCCATGGCTTGCTCAAAAGAAGTGGGTTTTGGTTCATGTATCACTTTGACCATATAGGCATAGTGAATGGCTGTAAATCCATCATATTTCAGCCTATCCACAGGATATCTAGCTCTGGTAGACTTGCGCAAAATAGGCTCACTTCTAGGTGCTCTCAAAACATCCCTGGTCTTCCTTACTCCAGGTGTAACAACAGAAGGAATACCCAATTCATCATCAATGCTTTGTTCTGAGCCACTGGATTCACCATCCACATAAGAGTGACCTACATTCACATCAAACATGGGCTGATCTACCTTCTCTTTTCCTTTTCGTGATGCTTGCATACCACTATCTGCATTGCTTTGAGAAGATTCTCCTGATCTCAATCTGCCCGTCTATGGCGAAGTATGTGAACCACTGCTAGAGGACACTGCAGCTCCACTGATATTTTGTGATTGCTGTTGTGATTTCTGTGCAGAATTACCATTTTGTGCATCTACATCAATCATCACATTTACTAGTTTATACCAGCTGCTCATCTCATCAAAAACAACATCTCTGCTCAATGTAAACTTACGAGTAGAAGGGTTATAGTATCTATACCCTTTCTGCTGCAGAGAATAACCAATAAAGACGCACTTCTCAGCTTTTGGATCCAACTTGGACCTCAACTCATCTGGCACATGAACATAGGAAATGCAACCAAAAATTTTCAAATGAGAAATATCTGGTTTCCTACCAGTATACATCTCCTTTGGCGTCATGCCATGTATTGCTGCAGTGGGAGTCCTGTTTATTATGTAAACTGCTATAGCAACTGCTTCAACCCAATAATAATCTGGAAGGTCTTTTTCATTTAGCATGGCCCGAGATACCTCTCCAATATGCTTGTTTTTCCTTTCTGCAAGTCCATTTTGCTGTGGGGTATGACTGCATGAATATTGCTGCTTTATGTCATGCTCCTGCAGGAACCTTGCAAACTCATTTGGAGGCTGTCACTTTTATTGATGAGTATAGTAGAAAAGTTTGGGTGTATTTTATGAAAAAGATAAGTGAAGTGTTTGAGCATTTCAAAGCTTTTAAAGCTATGGTTGAAAAGAAACAGGCCTGCAAATAAAATGCCTAAGGTCAGATGGAGGGGGATAGTACCTCTCAAATGAGTTTGCAAGTTTCCTACAAGAGAATGGCATAAAGCAAAAATATTCATGCAGTCATACCCCACAACAAAATGGAATTGTAGAAAGGAAAAACAGGCATATTGGAGAGGTATTTCATGCCATGCTTAATGAAAAATGACCTGCCAGATTATTATTTGGCTGAAGCAGTTGCTATAGCAGTCTACATAATCAAGAGGACTCCCACTATAGCAATACATGGAATGATGCTAGAGGAGAGGTATACTGGTAGGAAACCAGATATTTCTCATTTGAATGTTTTTGGTTGCATTGCCTATGTTCATGTGCCAGATGAGTTGAGATCGAAGTTGGATCCAAAAACTAAGAAGTGCATGTTTATTGGTTATTCTCTACAATAGAAAGGGTATAGATGTTATAACCCTTCTACTCGAAAGTTTACAGTGAGTAGAGATGTTGTTTTTGATGAGATGAGCAGCTAGTATAAACCAGTAAATGTGATTGATGATGTAGATGCACAAAATGGTAATGCTACATAGAATTCACAGTAGCAATTACAAAATATTATTGGACCTATATTGTCCTCTAGCAGTGGTTCACATACTTCGCCATGGATAGGCAGATTGAGATCAGGAGGATATCCTCAAAGCAATGCAAATAGTGGTATGCAAGTATCACAAAAAGGATAAGAGAAAGTAGATCAGCCCATGGTTGATGTGAGTGCAGGTCACTCTTATGTGGATGGTGAATCTAGTGGCTCAGAACAGAGCCTTGATGATGAGTTGGGTATTCCTTTTGTTGTTACACCTAGAGTAAGGAAGACAAGTGATGTTTTGAGAGCACTTAGTAGTGAGCCTATTTTGCACAGGTCTACCAAAGTTAAGTATTCTGTGGATAGGCTGAAATATGATGGATTTACAGCCATTCACTATGCCTATATGGTCAAAGTGACACATGAACTAGAACCCACTTCTTTTGAGCAAGCCATGGGAAAAGAAAAATGGGAGAAAGCCATGGATGAAGAAATGGATGCCTTGGAAGCAAATGCTACATGGGAATTGGTGCCTTTGCCTAAACACAAGAAAGCAATTGGCTGCAAGTGGGTTTATAAGGTCAAGCACAATGCAGATGGTTCTATCAAGAGATATAAGGCAAGATTAGTTGTCAAGGGGTATGCACAGACATATGGCATTGATTATGAAGAAACATTCAGTTTGGTTGCAAGGATGGCAACCATAAGAGCAGTCATTGCTATGGCTACATCAAAGGGATGGTCTTTACATAAGATGGATGTAAAGAATGCTTTCTTGCATGGTGATTTGCAAGAAGAGGTCTATATGGAGCAGCCACCAGGTTATGTTCATGCTATTCATCCTAAGTTTGTTTGCAGGTTGAAGAAAGCCTTGTATGGCTTGAAGCAAGCACCCAGAGCATGGTCTGACAAGATAGGATAGTATCTTGTCACTATTGGCTTTCAGATTTCCAAGGCAGATTTCTCACTTTATGTGAGAAAAACAGAGAAAGGCATTATGCTGCTTGTCATTTATGTTGATGATTTGATCATCACAGGTGATAGCGATGAATATATCCTTCATGTGAAATTGCTATTGAAGCAGAAGCTTGAGATGAAGGATTTGGGAGAGCTGCGTTACTTCTTGGGCATTGAGGTGATTAGATCCACAAGTGGGATATGGCTCTTGTAGAGGCATGATGGATTGGACATGCTGTCAAAATATGGGATCACAAGCTGTAAGCCTATTTCAGTTCCTTTGGAGCAGAATGTGAAGTTGAGCACAGATGCAGGTGAGCTTCTCGAAGACCCTACTATGTCCAGACGCATAGTAGGAAGTTTGATTTATATTGTGGGAGAGGAGAGCACACAACGGGATAGGAGACACCAAAAGTGGTGGAGCAAAAGCTACTCCAGCTTATTCCTCTATCATATATATATATGAGTTCACTCTCCCAGTGAGATCTGGCATGAGATCTTGGTTGACAGGCATCTACAGCTTGTCATTTTCTATCCTGCAAACCTGATGTTTGCTAGCAGCTTATCCTCTATGCACTTTGCACATTGTAAAGTGCCGATGGGCATAGGATGACGGTCTGGTCATCTTGTTTTTCAGCCTATGGCTGATTGTATTGTATGTGTACTATATTCCCTTAAAGGCACACTGCCTTTCCCTTAAAGGCACACTGCCTTTAAGTGGGAGGTTGTTGGGGTAAAGGGCAGTGTGCCCACCCACTTGTACAATGCCCATGTATACTCATATATATATATGATAGAGCAAAAGCTACTCCAGCTTATTCCTCTATCATATATATATATGAGTATACATGGGCATTGTACAAGTGGGTGGGCACACTGCCCTTTACCCCAACAACCTCCCACTTAAAGGCAGTGTGCCTTTAAGGGAATATAGTACACATACAATACAATCAGCCATAGGCTGAAAAACAAGATGACCAGACCGTCATCCTATGCCCATCGGCACTTTACAATGTGCAAAGTGCATAGAGGATAAGCTGCTAGCAAACATCAGGTTTGCAGGATAGAAAATGACAAGCTGTAGATGCCTGTCAACCAAGATCTCATGCCAGATCTCACTGGGAGAGTGAACTCTCACCACCACGTGCTCCTGTGCTAAGTCCATA
The DNA here is from genome assembly GCF_047967505.1 of Dipteris shenzhenensis. Lineage (NCBI taxonomy): Eukaryota > Viridiplantae > Streptophyta > Polypodiopsida > Gleicheniales > Dipteridaceae > Dipteris > Dipteris shenzhenensis. The sequence goes on from NC_141616.1 coordinate 6,133,404, forward strand.
GCACTCGAACTGTCACTGTGCAGAGAAAATGTCTCTGTACCACCTGTGACCATAAGCACATAACCTACAATAGACCTCTGCTGGTCTACCCAACCTGCATCACCTGCATGCTGCTCCTGGAAGCATAAGGACCTGATGTCCACAACCGCTTCCCTACTGCCAAAATCTACCATAATCATGCTACCAACTCCCACTGCAACGGAAGCAAGAACTCGAAGTGTAGCCCCAATGGCAAACATGTGAGAACCAAGTCTCAACACAGTCATGGATGCATGAAGTACTATGGCTGCCATATCAACCATAACTTGCTGCTCAACTGATCTGTGATCGTCAAACCTACTGTGTTTCAAGTATGGAGCCAATACAGGCAATGGAGTACTCAGTAACTTCCCCCTCTCCATACTGAAACAACCAAGTATCTGACAAACATCATCAAGACCATGCAGCTCCCACTGCAAAGCATCCCTGTCCATAAGGAACCATATGGCAAGTAACCTCAGAAGGATAGCAACCTCCTGAATACTAAGACCATAACCTGTCTCACTGCGCATCACATCCTGAGCTCTCATAACGGTATCAAACCTATGAAGCCAAGCTCGAGGGGATTGCTTCTGGCTATAGAGGCACTTACAAAGCAAACATATCAATGATTCCTGCCCATGCACAATATGACCCGAATCAATAACTGCAGAAACCACATCTGTCCTGGCATAACCAGCCAATGGATCATACCGGGCATCATTAGCCAAGGTATCCTCCTCACCATGCATAGCCTCATCCTCATCTGCAAGAGGCACTCTGCATCCTGGGAGTAAACTGTAACTGTCCATAGAAGATGCATCAACAATCTCCATAGGAGTATAAACCTGTGGATTACTCGAGACATCTGATCGTCTCTGACTAAAATCAGGAAGTAATCGTGGCTATCCCAACTTTATAACCTGCTCACCATGGGAAAAACCTCCCAGTCCAAGGGATATGGGCTACCCCTGCAAAGAATTCGGAGGTATCAATGCACTTACACCCTCCTGGAATACCACTCTCCTGCTATCCACAGTCCTGGGCTGTCCAAACATAGCATCCTCTCTGAAATAGACATTATGGCTGCGTATCAACTCTCTAGTTGAAGAATCCCATAATCTGTAGTCCGTACTGGACTCACTGTATCCAAGGAAGATACACCTCCTCGATCGGGAACCATGAGCATAAGCCTCGCAGCCAAACACACGTAAATGCTCATAACATGGTGCCCTGCCTGTCAAGAAGTCAAATGGCACTCTACCATTCAGAGATCTCCTGGGTGACCTGTTAAGCAAGTATGCAGCTGTCTTACATGCCTCAGCCCAATAGCATTTGGTAAGACCTGCATACCGTAGCATGCTACCAATCCTGTCCAATAGAATCCGATTTATGCCTTCTGCTAAGGCATCGTGAGCAGAAAGATGAGGAGTGGTCAACACCCTCCTGATACCAAGTGTATCACATAGATGCTGAAATCTAGAAGAGGTAAACTCTGCATCACCATCAGCCATCAAGCTCAATAGCTTCTTTCCTGACTGATTTTCAGCATTACCCAAGAAGCGCTGAAATGTATCATATACATCATGCTTCTGCCGAATCGGATATACCCATATGTACTTTGTAGCAGCATCAATAAATGTCACAAAGTAAGAGGCACCACCTAGTGAAACGGTAGGCATAGGCCCACAAACTGCACTATGAACCAACTGCAATGGCTCAAGATATCTCTCACTGACTATCTTTCTCACAAAGGAGGATCCTGATTGCTGACCATCATCACAATCATGACATAAAATTTGAGAGACATCCATAACAGGAATGTATCTCAATGTTGTAAGGGCTTCCATACCTGCAGTAGACATATGTCCAAGTCTGGCATACCATAAACTAGCTGATGGCTACTTACTAATCATAAGCATCTTATCCTGGACACCTGATACATGCAATGCATAAGAGAATCCAACCCGTGATCCCCTAGCCATAACCAGATTGCCTCTAGCAATCTTCCATGCATGATCACCCAAAGAGACATGATAACCTGCCTCAACCAACTGTCCAGTACTGATCTTGCTCGTAGCAAGTCCTGGTATATGTCTAACCCTATGTAGAACAAGAATAGAGCCACTAGGCATAACAAGGTGAATATCCCCATAACCATAGACATCCATAGAATGATCAATGCCCATCAAACCACTCTCCACAATGCATTCCTGATATGCACTGAACCATGACCTATGAGGGGCCATATGACATGAAGCACATGGATCTAACATCCAATCACCGAGAATGGGTACATCAGTGGCCAAGAAGGAGGTGTCAGACATAGACAAAAGAATGCCTTCATCACTGCTACTGTCAGTGGAAACCCTGGCATCAATGCCTTGAAGCTCAACATGCTTCTTCTCCTTCTTCCTGTCATTCTTAACCTTGCTCTTCTTCTTGCATTTTCTTAGCCATTTCCAGCAATACTTTCTCATGTGGCCATACTTTCCACAATAGAAACATTTAACACAAGTCCGAGAGCTAGACTCGCTCTTAGAATTCCCCCTTGAACATGACCTGTTTCTACCAATTGATCTATCTTTGGAGTGCATATCAAGGCTGTATTTCAGCCCATCAGGACATTTCAGCCCATCATGCTGTAACATAACACTATCATGGTCATACATCCGGCATATACGAGTATAAAACTCATATGCATGGTAGTCTACACCCTGTACACCATCCTGTACATGCAAGTAGACTGACTTCGAGAGTGATGTTTGAATGATAGAGCATGCTTGCTCATCCATGTCATCCCAATCACTCTGTTTAATGCTATTAGGCTTGACACCTTTGCATTGAATGGGCTTATGCTGCCTCTTCTGCACTAACACATCATAAATCTGCTCTTTCCAATACTGAAAGTTTGATCCATCCAACCTCTCAATATTAAAGAGGGCACTACCAGCTGTAGATGCCATATCTGTGGCACAATAGGTCACAACCAAAGAGCAGTATAGTGCAATAGGCAACCCAAATGACCAAAAAATATAGTGTTGTCCAGACCAATTAGGTCTCCAAATAAATTGGCTGATCCAATGCTCAAAAGCACTCAGCCATAAAGAAGCATAAACAAGAATATATGCAGCCCAGTAACCTGCCAATGCTTGGCAATCCAAGTAAGAAATGCACTGAACCAAATGAGCAATATCTGCTCAACCAATGGCAATAGGAGCCCAGCTCAACTATCCATAAACATCAGTGCGGCATCCACCAATGCAAATCCATAATGCATCGAAATGGCATTTACTGCATCACCAATGCATCACCTCAAGCGCGCAATCCTTTGGCAACAAAATCAAGCATTCACCACTTGCCAAATGTGCCAAAGTGACTTGCCAATAATGCCCTTGGACTAAAGTGAGATCCCAATCTCTTTTTGTAATTTACTGTGAGTTCCCAATTCACTGTTGTGCAAGAGAAATTCCTACAACAATACCTCACAGCCACTTTGGGCAAAATAACACGCTGTCCCTGTCTTTGAACAGCGATATCTTTTCACTGAAAGATCGGATGCCAAAGCTGTAAACAGAAAAGTTGTAGCTGGTAAAAAGATCTACAACTTGTCAGTTGACTTCAAGAGCCAAATCCTTGTGGATTCTCAGATATTCTCAGCTGAAAAACAGCTTCCTGCACATTGGTCACAAATAGACAGTAGACTGCAACTTTTTGTGGTTTTGCAGAGGCTGTAACTCCTGCAGCTTATACCAGATCAACTTGCTTCCAAAAGCAAAGTTGTAGTATATTCTGTGAACTACAACTTTCCAGTTTGGCACAAAGTGCAATTCCGCACCAGGAAAGAGATATTCAGTCCTGAAAATGACTGTTTTGTCATAAAAACAGCAACAGCAGCTTCCTTGAATGTTTGCTACCCTTTACAGCACTCATCTGCTCCGGCAAAAAACAGCCCCAAAAATGGTCAAAATACATCCAGCAGATCACCCCGTATGTCAACTGCAACACCAGCAAAATGGCAAGTACAATGCCCAACCAAATCAGCCCCAAGAATGCTCATAGATCAGCAATTAAATAGCCCAAAAGCACTGGCAAAACAGCCCCAAAATGTGCTCCAAATGATGCTAATCTGACAGGATCTCAATACATCACCGTACCACCGTATGTATCCAACATAGGCAAATAACCATGCATCCAACGAACTGTCAATGCATCTCAACCAGGCATGTACCACTGTCAAAGCATGTGTCAATGCCACCAAAGTGATGTACAGATCGAAAGCTCCTTGTGCAAGACTGCAAAATGGCATATGACGAGTCCCGCAAAGTGCCTAAGCAACAGCCTCAAATCAGTTTATCCACAGCTAATGTCCACAAGGCGTACTTCTACAAAATGTCCTGCAAAGAGACCAAAATCAGCCAATGCTCAGCTCCAAGACCTCAAATGCAACAGTGGCTATCTCCCAAGCATACAACTGCATCAAACATGCAATCCACAAGCTCTCCAACAGCTCATCTTCTCCAAAATGGATGTTGTTGCTATCACTGGGCTGCTCTTCCTTTGCTCACGGGATGGAGCATCCCTACAGCCCTCCATGCAATGGACTGCCACGAGTGATCCTCAACAGAGCTAGCCATCATCAACATTGCAACGCCCACAGCTCTTGCTCCTAGGCACTCAGCCATCCACAGTAGCTTCAAGCAAAGCTTCAGCACATGTTTGCCTCCAACGTGAGCAACTCTTCATGCCTCGGCAAGCAAGCTGACTCGACATAGCTCACAACACAGTCAACCCTCCATCGGCCAAGTCCTCTATTCAATGGGACAAACCAGTCCGCAGCTGCGCCCTCCACCACACACGGATGAGCAAACTGGCAGCCCCGCAAACAGTCAACCATACGAGCAGCCAAGCCATATCCCTCAGCTACTCTCTCACGAGCGCCATCTCCATAGCCCTTCAGCAGCGCCACAGCCTCTACTCAGACGCTCAGCCTCAACGTCCATTGCTCCAAACCCACCGATGGCGATTCGTAGGCCAAATAACAAATGGCTCCAGCATCGATAAACTCAGTAGTGACCTCTCATGGCATCCCTCGAATGTCAGAGCGGATCTTATCCTCCACGCACAGCAACTCCAACAACCTGCAGCCAAGAGCTCCTCATCACTGCGTCCATCGTCGTGGAGACTGGCAAAACCAAAGCCACCTCCCAGCGTCACTTCCCAGTGAGCCGAGTCTCCATATTACGTCTCCGACCCCGACCTCATCGCTTTGATACCAGGCTGCTCCTCTCTAACCTTGCTGGCCACACTCACCAAGCTCTCCTTAGCTCTGATACCAGTTGTGGGAGAGGAGAGCACACAACGGGATAGGAGACACCAAAAGTGGTGGAGCAAAAGCTACTCCAGCTTATTCCTCTATCATATATATATATGAGTATACATGGGCATTGTACAAGTGGGTGGGCACACTGCCCTTTACCCCAACATATATGACTATTACCAGGCCAAATTTGAGCTGTGTGTTGGGTTAGTAAGTCACTTTATGCAGGCTCCAAGGAAACTGCATTTGGATGCGGCTAGATGCATACTGAGGTATGTGAAGTCCACATTGCAGTATGGACTATTTCATGAGACTCGGGTTCAGATACAGTTGCGTGGATACAGTGATGCTGATACTTCTGATAGATGATCTACAAGTGGATATATGTTCTCTTTTGGGAGTGCTGCATCACTTAAAGCAGTAAGAAACGGCCTACAGTTGCCTTGTCGAGCACAGAGGCTGAGTACAAGGGTGTAGCAATGGCTACATGTGAGGCAGCTTGGTTGCATAAGCTACCTTATGATATGCATCAGTCTACAGATGGGCCAGTTGTCATTTATTATGACAACATGAGCATTATACACTTGGCAAACAACCCAGTCTATCATGCTAGAATGAAGCACATTGAGATGCATTATCAGTATGTGTGAGAGAAGGTTCTAGTAGGTTTTATTGATCTAGTTTATGTCAGCACAGAGGATCAGATAGCTGACATATTCACGAAGGCATTGGGTGCAGAGAAGCTGCGCAAGTTCAGAGACCTGCTTGGTGTGCAGGAATTGGGATTGAGCTCGAGGGGGAGTGTTGAGATATTGTGCTCCACTCGTGATATGCCAGGGTGACCATTGTGCATTTATGTCATCGACTTGTTAGCTGTAGATGCGGTTGGTACACTACCCATGAATAATAGATGGATGGCATCTATCTTTATGCGCTCTAGTTAGTGGCTCAGTTAGTATGCCACCTTAGTTAGCTAAGTTTGTTTTAAGACCCACATATAGGGTTCACCTATTCCTTTGTACTAGAGTTCTTTTGGATTTTACAACTAAGAAGAGGAAAACTGTTTTGAGCCTCCACCTTTGTGTATATTCCCCCATTGTGTATGTGAGAAAGCTGCAAGTGCGACTCCTTCCTTCTCTCCCACTGTCTTCACACTGTAATGGTGTCTGATGCTCTTTCACAGATTGTAGCTAAAAAGCTTGACAAGAACAACTTCCAAGCATGGAAGTTTAGAATGATGAATTTCCTTAAGGGAAAAGGCTATTGGGAGTTTATTACCGAAGTTTAGAATGATGAATTTCCTTATGGCTGTCTAGCATGCATTTAAAGGCTAGCATGAGAGAGCCAAAAAAGTTATGTACTGGCTGTCTATCAGTATTTCAGATTCTATGATTGTGCATATTTAGGATGCAAGCACGCCAAAGGAGGCATGGGATACTTTGACAAAAATGTATAGCACAAATACGCAAGCCAAGAAGATGCAGCTCAAGCATGAGTTGCATAATGTGTAGAGAGAAAATAGAGCATCAATGACTACCACATGAAGGTGAAGAAGATTGCAGATGCACTTGCTTCTAGTGGAAGATGATGATTTAGTTTCTATGACCTTGAATGGTCTAAGAAAGGATTATGCACCATTCCGGACATCCATTGCCATCCATGAGAATTTTTCTGATTTTGAGGAGTTGATTGCTCTTCTAATTTCTGAAGAGCAGAGAAATGGCGGTGCATCTTCTTCAGAAGGAACTTCAAAAGAAGTTGTCTTCTACTCAAATGTTGGAAGAGGTAGAGGCAGAGGTAGAGGTAGAGCAGGCCGATTTGGAGGCCCTAGCAGAAATCAGAATATGCAGCAAATTCAAGAAAACCAGTCCTATGGAGGAGGACATGGTAACTTTAGAGGCAGGGGGAACCAAAGAGGTCGTGGTGGATGGCAGAGAGGCCAAATCGACAGCAATGTTGAATGCTACTACTGTGGTAAAATGGGTCATATGGTTAAAGACTGCTATAAAAAGTAGAATGACATCATGACAGGAAAATTGCAACAAGGCAATTATGCAGCCTCTAATAGACAGGGTGATGATAAAAATGAGCATTTGTTTATGGTGCAACACATGACCAATTCTGTGACACGTGCAGAAGAAAGCAATGATGTGTGGTATCTTGACTCAGGTGCGTCAAACCACATGACAAGTCATGCAGAATGGATGCAGGATGCAAGGAAAATGGAAAGACCAGGATTTGACCAGGATTTGTGGAGACTCATGATGATACTGCACATCCCATTGTTAAGATTGGTAAAATTCCTTTGTTTATCCAAGATGGAAAAAAGAAATACCTGTTTGATGTATTTCATGTCTTGAATATCACCAAGAACCTGGTTTCTATTAGTCAAATGGTTGAGCAGTGCTTGCAGAATAGATTTAATCCTCATGGATGCTTTGTTGAGGATATGAAAAATAAAGGTCGCTTGATAGCAAAAGGGAAGAAGAAGGGCAAGATGTTTACGTTGGATGCAGACATGCCTAAATTGAGTGCAGCAATGTTTGCACATTGGACCAGTGTAGTTGCAGATATTAATATCTGGCATAAACGCATTGGTCATGTTAATGTATAGCAACTTAAACTAATGTAGGCCCAAAATATTGTTGCAGGATTGCCTAAGTTCAAGGTTGTAGAAATGCATAAGGTATGTGAAGCCTGTCAATTTGGAAAACAGGCAAGGAAACCATTTCCTAGACATGTTCAAGAGAGTAAGAGGCCATTGGAATTAATCCACTCTGATGTGTGGACTACTAAAGCTGCATCTATCGGAGGCTGTCATTATTTTGTCACTTTTATTGATGACTATAGTAGAAAAGTTTGGGTGTATGTTATGAAAAATAAAAGTGAAGTATTTGGGCATTTCAAAGCTTTTAAAGCTATGGTTGAAAAAGAAACAGGCCTCCAAATAAAATGTCCAAGGTCAGATGGAGGGAAAGAGTACCTCTCAAATGAGTTTGCAAGTTTCCTACAGGAGAATGGCATAAAGCAACAATATTCATGCAGTCATACCCCACAGTAAAATGGACTTGTAGAAAGGAAAACTAGGCATATTGGAGAGGTATATCATGCGATGCTCAATGAAAAAGACCTGCCATATTATTATTGGGTTGAAGCAGTTGCTACAGCAAACTACATAATCAATAGGACTCCCACTACAGCAATACATGGCATGATGCCAGAGGAGAGGTATACTGATAGGAAACCAGATATTTCTCATTTGAATGTTTTTGGTTGCATTGCCTATGTTCATGTGCCAGATGAGTTGAGATCCAAGTTGGATCCAAAAGCGAAGAAGTGCATCTTTATTGGTTATTCTCTGCAGTAGAAAGGGTATAGATGCTATAACCCTTCTACTCGTAAGTTTACAGTGAGCAGAGATGTTGTTTTTTATGAGATGAGCAGCTAGTATAAACCAATAAATGTGATTGATGATGTAGATGCACAAAATGGTAATGTTGCACAGAATCCACAACAGCAATCACAAAATATTAGTGGACCTGTAGTGTCCTCTAGCAGTCGCTCACATACTTTGCCATGGACAGCAGGCAGATTGAGATTAGGAGGATCTCCTTAAAGCAATGCAGATAGTGGTATGCAAGTATCACGAAAAGGAAAAGCGAAAGTAGATCAGCCCATGGTTGATGTGAATGCAGGTCACTCTTATGTGGATGGTAAATCCAGTGGCTCAGAACAGAGCTGTGAAAACAGCATATTTAGAGGAGGAGGTTGAGGTGCGATCTAACATGTGGGGATGATGAAGGCAATTGGAAACATCAAGACGATGTGGAAGATCCTACCTTCAAGAGTGCAATCGTGATGTCCTGTGCAGTGATAGTTCGGGCAGGATTGGCGATGGTCAAAAGCGTACCAAGAGCAAACACTAAACTTGCTCGCTCTACTTCCTTGTGAGCCTCATCTCTACTAGCTTCGACAACAACCATCAGTGTGAGAGGACTCTGACGTGATGGGTTTGTGGACTGAACCTTGAGCAAAGACAACTTCTCTGCTGCTACCTGAGGTCTGAATCGAATTGAAGAATCTGATCCAATGCTACCGGAACTGAGGGAGGGTGGCAGAGCAAGGGAGTGAGGGAGGGAGGGAGGCCTAGCGAGGGAGGGAGCGAGGCGAGGGAGGGAGGCGAGTGAGGGAGGGAGGGAGGGGGAGGGGTAGAGCGAGGGAGGGAGGGAGGGAGGGAGGGAGGGAGAGAGGGAGAGAGGCAGAGCGAGGGAACAAGGGAGGGAGGGAGAGAGGCAGAGCGAGGGAGGGAGGGAGGGAGGGAGGTAGAGTGAGGGAGCGAGGGAGGGAGGGTCCTTAAGAAAATGAAAGCCCTTAAGAAAATGAAAGGCCAATAGACCCCTTTCATCGATGAAAAGGGTTTATTGGCTTTTCATTTTCATGAGAGCTTAAGAAAATTAAAGGCCAATAGACCCCTTTCATCGACGAAAGGGGTCTATTGGCATTTAAATTTCTTAAGGGCTTAAGGGCTCTCATGAAAATTAATAGCCGATAGACCCCTTTCGTCGACGAAAGGGGTCTATTGGCCTTTAATTTTCTTAAGGGCTCTCATAAAAATTAAAGTTCACATTGATATTTGTAGATATATGCATCCCTCTTCCATGATAAAGAACACCTTTGCTAGCAAGGGACCACCACATGTCCTCGACCGAGCCAAGTACTTAACCTTGCCTCTTTATTAGCTAGCACTCCTTACCACACAAAAATTCATTTATTTTGTCGTTTTTATTATTTCAAATCATTACAATCAATGCGGGACGACATACTGGCTATAGAAATGCTACCAAACTATGATGTTAATAGGAACCATGACTTATAATGATTATCATACGAATTCGATTGCTAATGAGAATGAAACAATGATGAGTGATCATTTAATTAAACATCATTACTGTGTGAGGTTGATAATTTTTAATAATTATTTTTGAAAATTAAAAAAAATAGAGCCCAATAGATCCCTTTTATCGACATACAGTTAAATATCTTTTTGTTTAATATTCAATTAATGATAGAGGCCAATAGACCCCTTTTGGAGAAAATAACTTTTATTTATTGTTAATGGAAGATAGAGGCCAATAGACCCCTTTTGGAGAAAATAATTAAATATAGAGTCCAATAGACCCCTTTCGTCAATGAAAGGGGTCTATTAGCCTCTATATTTAATTAATGGTTCATGAAAGGTAGAGGCCCATAGACCCCTTTTGTCGATGAAAGGGGTCTATTGGCCTCTACCTTTCATTAATAATTGATGAAAGATAGAGTCCAATAGACCCCTTTCATCGATGAAATAGTCTTTTGATGAAAGGGGTCTATGGGCCTCTATCTTTCATAAATAATTGATGAAAGATAGAGTCCGATAGACCCCTTTCATCGATGAAACAGTCTTTTGGCATATTTTTAACATCATAATTTATAATAAAAAGGTTAGAGATGTGCTGACTAACCATTTCTTGTTCACCACAATTACAATTTATATCTATCTATCAACTTTAAAATGGTTATATCAAATTGTCGGAATGAATATGTAGCAATAATGAAATGTCATTGCTAGCGAGAATGGGTTACAATAACTCCCATACGTGTCAAAGAAAGGTTTGGCGTTAAAAGGTCTAAGAGTCCATGGTATTATAGTATTGTTGTTAACAAATGATGGCTAAAATTTACATCATGGTTTAGTACCATTGTCACACTTGTGCCGACTTTCACAAGACCTATCTTACAAAGTTGTGAGTATAAACAATGGGCAGTGTGTGCAAAGCATTTGTGAGCAACTTTTCTTGCGGCAGACTCTTGTTTCAAATGAGTTCTTGAAACGAACACTCTGCTCTTGATCTCACCCTTTGGACTTCATCTCATTGAGTTGCACAACTCAACCATTCCGTTCTTATGGAATATGTCACAATTCAGAATGAGGATAGATCTTTGCATATGCTTGTTCGCACTTCCGTAGGTAGAGGAGTGTTGTCAGAGATGGTGCTTGCTAGCCATTTTCAATTCACACTTGGGTCCATATCTGTCCATCAGCACTTTGGTGATAATGGGTCTGATTTGACAATGGAGCTACAATACGAAGTCCATGACGATGGATATAAAATGTTTCACCTTGATGCGCAGTTTGGTGATATTTTCACCGTGAAGGGAGAAAGATTCAAGCTTGATGACAATGAACTTCAGAAGACTCTAATGCACAAAAACAAAAAAGATTTCTACTCTGTTTGCAACAAAAATGATGAGGCAAGGAAACATGATTCAGCTAGCAACATTGAGAATGACAAACAACATAATTATTATGCAACTAACTATAAAGAACAGATTGCGTGAGGCCTATGAGAAGGTTGAAATGCACTCACTGTGGATGAGTTGCCTTCTACTTATGATGATGATGTTTTCTTTGAGCTACCAGCTACTTCAGTGAAACATCGCACAAAAGGTACGGAGTCAAAATTTGATGGTCATGTTTGGAGTGATCCTATTACAACAAATATAGTATTTCCTAGTGTGGTTCATAGAAAGGAATGTGGAGGACACCTCCATTGTATAAATGCAACTTGTGGTTATAAAAAAAGAATTGGGATAGAGAATAAGACACAATGGGATGGGAGATTGATTAGAGTGGCCCCAGCAAATGTGTCAATTGAATCATATGGCTCCTTATCATGTATACATTGTGGTCATCCACCAATTTGCTTGGAGAGATGTTACTGTGAAATGTTACTCTGCATGCCAGAATGTAGAGATGGTGTGAATCTTACTCGTGCAGTCATACACCATGGCCATCATAATCATCCCGTTGGAGATGGTTTGACTAGGAGAACAAAGGATGCTATTAAAACCAAAGTTTCTGAAATGGTGAGGGTTGGTGGTGCTGTATGCCCTAAAGGGATACAAAATATAATTGTCCAAGACATTATTATGGAAACTTTATTGTCTAAAAAAGTTCAAGATGGGATTAAGATGTTGGATGTTGAGCTACAAGATTTGCTAAAACAATGTGAACCTTTGCTCGACAAGAGAAGGTAATTACCATAATATTTGTTATTGGATTGGTTTATTAAATTATGTTATTGACAATGAATATTGACCAACTTATGTCTGTGTATAGATTATCAAGATGGATTGAGGAGGGTCGACGTGACTCTTGACCTATGTCAGATGGGCTAGATGGAATTTTATACTTGAAAAGACATTGTAGATATTATTATTTCCAAAGTGTAGTGTTTCCTGGAGAATTACAACATAGTTCATTCAGTAGGTGTCATGTATTTAAAATGTCTACCCAAGGTTCTGGTTCAAGGGTTGATTTGGTAAATAAAATGAGACCTGGAGGAGAATTGGGTCATTGTTGGGTGTTGCCTCTATCATTCATTAAATATTAATCAAAAAGATATTTAATTGTATGTTGATAAAAGGGATCTATTGGGCTCTATTTTTTTTTATTTTCAAAAACAATTATGAAAAATTATAAACCTCACACAGTAATGATGTTTAATCAAATGATCACTCATCATTGTTGCATTCTCATTAGCAATCGAATTCGTATGATAATCATTATAAGTCATGGTTCCTATTAACATCATGGTTTGGTAGCATTTCTATAGCCAGTATATCGTCCCATCATGGTGAATAAAATAAACGCATTGATTGTAGTGATTTGAAATAATAAAGACAACAAAATAAAAGAATTTTTGTGTGGTAAGGAGTGCTAGCTAATAAAGAGGAAAGGTTACGTACTTGGGTCGGTCGAGGACATGTGGTAGTCCCTTGCTAGCAAAGGTGTTCTTTATCATGGAAGAGGGATGCCAATTTCTACAAATATCAATCCTACTATTTGAGCTTTGCAAATGTGAAAATTAAAGGCCAATAGACCCCATTCATTGATGAAAGGGGTGTCATGAAAATTAAAGGCCAATAGACCCCTTTTGTCGACGAATGAGGTCTATTGGCCTTTAATTTTCACGAGAGCCCTTAAGAAAATTAAAGGCCAATAGACCCCTTTCGTCGGCGAAAGGGGTCTATTGGCCTTCTATCTGTCCCTCTGGCTCCTCGCTCCCTCCCTCACATCCCTCCCTCCCTCGCTCCCTCCCTCCCTCACCTCCCTCTTTCCCTCGCTCCCTCCCTCACCTCGCCTCCCTCACCTCGCCTCCCTTCCTCGCTCACCTCCCTCCCTCTCTCCCTCACCTCCCTCTCTGTCTCGCTCCCTCCCTCACCTCGTCCCTCGCTCCCTCCCTTGCTCACGTCGCCTCCCTCCCTCCCTCACCTCCCTCCCTCGCTCCCTCACTCACTCACGTCGCCTCCCTCCCTCCCTCGCCTCCCTCCCTCGCTCACATTGCCTCCCTCCCTCACGTCGCCTCCCTCCCTTACGTCATCTTCTTCAATATACTCTTCTTCATCATTATCATCATCATCATCTTCTTCTTCTTCTTCTTCGTCGTCTTCTTTTGGTGATGATATTCTACTTGCAGTAACTATCGTCATCGTCATCTTCTTCTTCTTCGTGCAACTGTATACATACTCTACTCAAGGACACTCAAGGTTGCTCCCATCTCTATATCACCTCACAAAGTTTTTTGGACCGTACTCACTTTCTTCCTCTGCCCACCTTCTCTGCACGCACGTTCCCTTCTTCGTCCTGCCCTTTCTTGCCAGCTTTTTCTCCTCCTCCTCCTCCGTCCCTTCCTTGGCTTCTAGCCATTTTGCATCGCACCCTTACTACGTGATTAATTACTCTTCTCAATCGACCTGTCCCTTTCCAAGATCCCTCCTCTTCATTGCTTATGGCTGTATCACATGTAGCTTCTTCCACTTCTTCCTAACTTCTCTGCAATTGTGCATGTGATGTGTGTCACATGCGAAGCTTGCCCATTTCGAAACAAGTCCATGTCGTAACAACCTCAGCTGTTGCAACTTCTCACATCCTTGGATGCCTCTACAAAGTGGCCTCTAGCTTCCTTGTCTATTGCAATCCTCACGCTCCCCTCTGTTCTTAGCCTCCCTCCCTCCCTCCCAATTTCTGCAATGGAATTCATCTACCTTTGCTTCCATTTTGATGCTCGCACGACGTCGTAAGTTCTTCTCACCGATTTTTGCACAGAATTCATCTGTCATTGTTTGGATTTTGATCCTCACACCACTTTGTAACACCGATTTCTGTTGGGGGCGGCGAGGTTCGCTAAGAACCAGGGAAGAAATATATTAAGAGAGACACAACACATTATATCCGAGATATTGTATGCTTTGTGGTTAATAACTTGTTCTTGTATGCTTAATAACTTTTCCTTGTATGCTTTTGTTGTCCAACTAGTTTCCTCAAGCTCCATCATCTCGTCAAGTTTAGCTTCAATTAGCAGCATCACAATCAAGCTTCAGGTATTTTCTATTTTGAAGGCTCTTGGGCTTTCTTTGTATGCTATTGAAGTAATGCTGGGACTTAATTGACCTTGTAAGTTTATTCTATGCCATGCGATGACTTCTTTTTTTAAATCATTTTTGTCACATTGGCAGGATGGTAAAAATAAGAACTTCTGAGAGGAGGGGGAGAGGTGGAAGAGAACGAGGAGGTAGGAGAGGTGGAAGGACAAGTAGCAAGAGAAGTTTGCAAGTGGAATCTACACCAAATTTAGAGATTCAAAAAGAGGTTGAAGAGGATAAGGAGATGGACGACTTTGAAGACACTACTATAATTGTGGAGGAATCTTCTAAGAAGAGAAAGAAAGAGGATAAACAACTAGATGAGGACTTTGAGCAAGAGTTTCCTGCTTCACTTGATATTGGCCAGGGGAAGGATGTTATTGAATCTCTTGCAATCAATCATGGAAAGATTGCTCCCTTGATCCCATTATGTCGTTGTGTTGTAAACACAAGAGTGAGAGGCCTACAAACTGATATGAATAGCCTAAAGCAAGCTCTAGAGGCAGAAAAATATATTCAACAGAAAGGAATGTTTATTTTATCTACAACACTTCCGGATGGTGTTTCACAAGAGGTGACAGATGAAATTGAACAATCATGGGATTCTTGTTGGAGGGATGTAAATGCAGAATTTGAGGCACAGATTGTTGATGATGCTGATTGGTCATTTTTGTCTCGAAAGATGTTTTTTGTGTGGGAGGGGAATCACTGTACTATTGCATGGATGTCTCTAATTGAAGAGAAATCCAAGACATCAAAGGCATGGATATTCGAGTTTTAGCAAGTTTTATTACTCCAGAGAAAGAAACAGAAATGAAGCTAATAGCTGCTCTTCAAAGGAACAATATGTAAGCGTGAGTTCTTGCTTATATGTCTTACCTTTTTTCGAGCTTTTAGGGGTTTTGTGAACAATTCTTAATATGTTTGAAGCTATATATTTTCTATTTTTCAGCTGAATGAAACAGCAATTATTAAAACAAATCTCAAGGATTATTTGTACAACACAAAGACAATATGTTTGTGTGATGAGAATGAGTACTTATCACTTTTTTCTGAGGAAGAAAAAAGACACTTAAAAGCAGTAAAGGATCAAGTACTTGGTATCCTTTGACATCTCTGATGCTAGGGAGAATGGTATTTGCAGTAAGTTTCATACCATTTGTCATGGATGTCTTTTGAATTAGAACTAACTAATTCATTGTACTCATTCATTTCTTTGGAATATATTTTAGCCACTATACAAGGAAGATTATGAGGCAAAGCTAAAGGAACTTCAGCCAAATTTGAGTGTTACTGATATGGAGAAAGCACTTAAAAGTATTCAAAAGGATGTGAATCTCAAGTATGGTCGAAAAATGATCAAGGTATGGTTAATTTGATGATTCTTAACATAAAGTTGATTTTTTAAGTGTTCAAGTGTTTTTTGAGATTGAGAAAGCACTCATAATATTTAAAAAGGATGTAAATATGATGTTTGTTTAGAAAATGATCAAGGTATGGGATATGCATGTATTGTATGATCAGAAAATACAGTTCAATGTGACGATTGCATGTATTGTTCATATGTAGATTCTGTCTATTGTCAAACCAACAAATGGTGAAGATTGGTTTAATATCTTGTAGAGCCTCCCATTTGATGATAAATCATCCACTGTCACATTGGAAAAGTTGTATACCATCTCCATTGCAAAAGTCTCAAAGGAGACACAACTAGCAACCCTCAGAATCTTAGGGTTAGATTCAAATTTGAGAACAAGTTATGGGATGCCAAAAGCTGATAGAGAATTCATAAGGTAGATGGTGAAAGAGGCATGGATGGATCAGTTGCTTTGTGAATCTGAGAGGTTACTCTCTCAAGTCTTGGTTGCTAGTCAATAAGCTAGCTTTGTGCTTCCTCAAGATCCTACATTGAGAGAGTACTTTGGGGAAATACAAGCAATGAACAGACTTGAACTTTATGAAGATTTAAAGGATTCAATGATTGTTGCTACACCTGCAACAGGACAAATGGAGATGACGAGGGCATCTCAACGATTGGTATTTAGGTAATCAATATATGTTTTTTCCTTTTCAATTAAAAATCCATCCTTAAGTATTTCGCTTTTGTTCTAAGACTCTTATTGTATGCAGATTCTTGCAATCCGTAAAAGCTGCTGGTAAGATTGAAAAATTGTTGCCCATATGTCGAGTATGGACAAAAATTCAGGACTTAAAATTCTATATGTACTCTCCAAATGATAGAAAAAGAAGGGAAGCAAGTGCTCTCTGAGTGGGAGAGAAAGAACTGCCCATGGTGGCTCGATATGAAAAAAGGATGTTGCATCGAGGAGGAGGTAGAGTTGTACACACAACATAAAAAGGGAGAGATGGGTTCATCAAGCTCAAATTAAGTCCACGAGGATGATGCAGTCATTAAGGTTCAAAAAACACTTGAGAAGATGACAAAAAAGGACAAGGATTCAAGTATGGAACTAAAGAAGGGTGGTAGGCCACCAAAAAATCCTGGTACTAATAATGGTAAGTTCTCTTGATCTTTTTTCAAGCTGTTATTTGTTTGTGTAACATATGTTGTTATCACTTTGTGTCTTTACATATGTGGTGTGGATACAGATGTGCAAGTACTGCAGTCTACACCCATTTTGAAAGGATGTAAATGGAAAGATAGGTCTATCCGCTTTTTGTACATTCCATTGATCTCTCTAACTTTGAATCGGAGTGGCACATGTAATGCTTAATATTGCAAGGTTTGGTGCTATGATTATGTCGACTTTGGGAAGCAATTGTCTGTCTCAAACTTCACACAAGCCTATATAGACATGAAGGAATACTTTGTGGGTCTTGGAGGTGAAAGAAAAACAAGAAATGGTAAGAATGTTGCTTGGGCGGCAGATTTTGTCATTCTTGATCTGCCTACACAGCTAGAAGCTCTTAGAGTAGAGGATTCCACATCTCCATCATGGAATTTATTAATAGAGAACCATGTACGCTACTCCTTGCTAGTAGCGGCCACAGTTGTTTCAGATTCTGGCTAGATCCTAGTTATGTGTGCTCCTCATGTTCTTCATTTGGTTGAGCGTTATGCTAGGATCAATAGATTAGAGTTTGCATGTCGAATGTACATGCAATGCTTGGATGCATATTGTATAATCAAAGTTGGTGGAATTGATCATAAGGTGAGACAATTGTCTTACAATGACCTGTTGAAAGAATTTATGCTCTTGTCTAATGAAATGGCTTGTACTAAGCATAAGTTTAATTCTTTTCTTGTCTTTAGGTGGATGTTGTGGTTTTATGCCTTCTTCATCGGGCTGGTATGTCTTGTGTTTGTAATCCTGGAAATGCTTCCGTGGTTGCTACCAAATTGGGCATTGCTTTTGAAAGTAGTTTGTTTCATCATTATTTACCAACAAGTGAGCAGACTATAAAACATGGAGAGAGTATTCCATGGAGAGGTGCATTGGAGAAGGCTCCATGCATGATGTTGTACTTCTTGGAGTTGTTGTGTCCAATTTCTGGACATGTGATGGACTTAGGTGCTGGGACTGGTTCTATGCAAAAAGCATGCGTGCATTCTGGGAGAGCATGCTTATCTATTGTAACCATTTTTGGATGGACAGAAAGGAAAGAGAAATGTGTTGAGCAACTATGGGACTCTAAATGATTCCGAAGATGTGGAAATGGTTGTTAATCTTCCAAATGACTAGTAAGTATGTTACTCTCGTGTTTTATCTTTTTAAACCTATTTGTTGGAGAATATTATTATCAATGAGGCATTGATATTGATTGATCTATTTTAGCTTTTTGCCTTCTTATGCAGGTGCTATGGCTGAGATGATGTGTAATGACATTGCATTCAATGCCCCCATCAAAGAGAGAAGGCATCATCGCAATATCTATGTGAATGACATCAGTAAAGAAGATTGAGTCTAGTGATTTAACATGAGTTTTTTCCTTCAACTTGTGATACCCTAGTATTAAACATGCATAACTTTTGTGGTGTCTTGCACCTATTTCATTTGCTAGAGATGTAGTAATCATATTGAAGAACTATTAGTACATGATGTGAGTACCCATGAATATTAATCTCAATATCACATTCAATTTTGAGCATGTTGGTTTCATAAAACTTTTTCTATTTACTAGAGATGTGACAATCATGTCATATCTCAGTTAAGGTTTGCATGTCAAAACTATGAGTTGTGTACAAATGATCATGATGGTGAATTGAATCTTAAAGTATCTCCTTGATGCAACTAATAAATGTTTCGGCATCGATGCATGCAAATTTGCACCCTAAATTCTTCACCATGTGACTTGCAATCATTTCATCGATAAATCACTATCATGATAGGATGAATGATGGATGATATAGGTGAAGGGTGTTAAAATGAAGTAGACATGAAAAGTAGTTTTGTGAATAAATGGATCTTATAAGCCCTAAATACTATTGGAAAGAAATATAATTAAATGTATATAGCATCTTTGTGGGGTAGAGAGAGAAGGGAGGGAGGGAGTTGCGGTTCCAATACATTCTAGAAAGTATTGACTTTGAAATCACACTAAACAACCCTTCAAAAAACATCTGCGTTAAGCTTGTACAGAACTATAGGACATTTATGAGAGAACTTGGACATTAAGGAATTTGAAAATGTCCGTTAAAATTTATCTATTTTCTTATAATCCTACATTGTACTCCCCGAAGGATTGAAGTGGAACCCATATGAGTTGTAGAAGCTTTCAAAAACATATTCTACTGCAAGAAGTACACAATAGAATCTTGTCCCGTTGTTTTTAAAATATAATATTTACATGTCCAAGAAATACTGCCACCTGATGTTGGCAATAAGCCAAGTTGTAAGCATGGCTGGATCACATCCATTACATTGACACTGAACTGGAGTATTATCCAAAAGCCTTCTCAAAACATGGATTTATACAATGTGCAAGAGGAATTTTATCATCAAACAGCATGTATTTGTCCTCTTGCCTTTTGCCAACAGAAATTCCGAGCACCCTTAGTGCTAGGAACAGCGACATAACTGTATCAATCATTATAAATTTACATCTTCACTCGCATTCAACAAAATCATACAGCAGCACCCTGGACAGCCGTTCAGCAACTTGTACCTGTTTTCAAGAGTTCTGGCACTTAGAGGAACGATTTTCATAGAATGCTAGAAGTTCGTGAATTGAATTCAATCTAGACTCAGTCAGTCTTTCTTTGCCCGAAAAAAAAAAACTCGGCTCAGTTAGTGGTGTATATACCTAGATGAATCCAGGAACATTCCCAAACTCATCCTCTAAAAACACAACATAGTGCAGTTTCAATCTCACGAGAGTCACTCATAAGATTGAAAACCATAAACTCCATCACACATAGCAGGGACTAGCTACTATGATATCCCCACTGATGTCATCAGCGCCCAACAGTGGGTGTAGACCATAGTATAAAAGTATGCTCTCACACATACAAATCCACACACCCACACATACTTGAGCATCCATTTATACAAAGTCTTCGTACTGAGTTTCTCTCGGCACTCCGGAGGTGAAGGGCAAACTCAGCCATGACGAAGGCTAGCACTAAAGGAGAAGGCTAATCAAAAAGTAGTCCAAATCTCTTCATTCAAGCTACAACTGCTAATATATTTGTATATTACAATAACAAAACTAAACGAGCTAATAAAACAGTCCAGGCGAAAGAATGATCTGAAAGAATTGGTGATGTGTACAGAGATTGGCGTCATCTACAGAGAATTTGCAAGAAATCAAGCGTAATGGGCTGAATCTGAAGCTTTTTGATGACTAATGCACCTCTAAAGCGGTATCCCATCAACTCTACACATCTCGTCACACGATATAATCAATCCTTTCACATTCCTAGGCAAAAGAAATCTCTTCCATTGGCAGCCTGTAGAAATTGGATCACGAGGAGGAACAATCATGAGTACATTGTCCTGGCGCTGCACCACACCCATCACAGTCACTGTGCTTCCCTCTTTGATATATCTGCAAATGCACGGTATCAATGAGCATTGATGTGTCGTGAGGATTGGAAAGGTAAAATTATCAAAATACCCACACAATTCCAATGAAATAGCCAAGATATCAGCTTACCCTTCCTTCAGACGCATAATCTGGTCATCACATGAAAGTTTCTTATCCCCTATCCAACGGACAAAATCTGCTGGCAGTTCCTTATTTTTTAAAGAGATATCAACAATAGTGCTCTCTTCCACATGCGGTGTAACAGAGGCACCATAACCAGCTTTAACTAGAGCTCTCAGGCCAGATTGAAGGTCAGAGATGTAGAAATCAACTATGTATCTCTGCACACAGTGACAAAGAGAGCACTAGATGATGCTGAAGTTTGAAAAACATTGACAAAGTTCTTTTATGGCCTTGTAAAAATGAGAGTACTTTATTAAACTTTCAAAATGAGAGTACTTCATTAAACTTTCAAAAAACAGAAGTCGCAAAGACCTTTAAGAAAGATATAAAAAGCTTCAACAATGACCCCTGGCTTGAGAGGAAACTTGAGAAACCTAGAACTAGAGACAAGCTGGAAGATTTAAATGTTAGAAGACGGATTCCAAAGTATATGTCCTTATATAAAAAGACGGACCAGAGGTATTCATACTTCACATTTCTCAATGCAATGACCCCTGCAATTGGTTGAAGATCCAAACAAACAGATCAATTCATAAATACATGATTTGCACTGAGTTCATGTAAAACGTTTACTCACCACATCTGTACTAAAAAAGACATGAATCTGCCACAAATCAACCTGTTTAGTAATTGGTCTTGTTTGCCCTGAATCTTAAGAAAATTGTTGAAGTTGTGGAACTGAGAGATGGGCATCAAAACCTCTGAAAGTATTTCTTCGTCCTTTAAAGTCACACCACTTTAAGAATCGTGGTAATGTGACACCCCAGCTATCAGATGCAGGACATCTTTAAAATCAATACACTTCCCATTCTCCAAGCCCTGGCTGGAGGAAAGAGGTTTGTAGAGGTAGTGTACTTGGAGGCAAGTTTTGGGGCACGTTTAGTGACTCCGGGAGACGGTCTATGAAACCCTGGAGCCAAACCTAGCAACTGATGAAATCCAAGAAGCGAAAACTTGACATGCACAATGCTCTTCAATCAGAAAGAAAAAACCGAATGTCACCAAAATCAAGGGAGGCACTACAATTATTGGACAAAGGGGGCTAACTGAAGTGCTTCCCTAAGTTGTTTGCTAGGAGACCAACCCTGCTCTTTGAAGAAAAAAACTAGAGGGCTGGGCTTCTCACGTGTGTCTGCTCAGGCTCAATCACATGCTAGGGCTACCATATATTTAAGGCTCACAAAATGAGCCATAGAAAACACTGTTATACTACATGCCGAGTATGCACTAGAGTAGACACAGATAGGCAAAATATCCACAGCATCTAACAGATGGCACTTGTAAGAAGTTGCGACACCGTATGTCCAGTGCATCCGACATATGAACGTTAAGCTCATTTAAAAACATTTACTAAAAAAATGGCACGCACAAAGAGACCCCACAATTCATAGACTGAAGCTCCGGTAAATGTCATTTAAAAACATTTAAAAGCATTTTCTAAAATGCCACACACAGAGGCCCCACAATTCATAGACTAAAGCTCCAGTATATTAAACAGCTCAAACTCAAACTTACAGATTTGATCAAATCTCAAGGTTGTACAGTTGACAATTTTGACATGGCATTCAACACAGAAAGTAGACATACATGGATCAGCATACCTCCAAATATCTGACTCCCCATGTGAAATGCCTATGGCCAGCTTTAGCAGGCTTTGACTTCAATCCTCTGTACTCATAGACACCAGTAGAAGTGTATATGCATCGATTTACCCTTTGATAGGAAGATTCCAACGGCACACCTCCACATGTGACAACCTGAAAAGAAGTTTCATACATGCACAAAAGAGCGAGCTGCCTTAGAGTATTGAATTTGTGAAGTCTATAGCACCGGATCCACAAGTTCACTACTATTTGAAGAGCAAAAGCCAAAAACCAACATCAAGGTAGAAAAAGATACAACTTATATAAATATTATCACTGCACCATTCTGTGCCTACAGAATACAAGAGAACGAAATTGAAAAGGCCAGCTATCGGAGATCACCTCACTCAGGACTCAAAATATGACACATACTGTTAGAATATACCCAACAGAGGGTACACGCAGCGGAAGACTGATAGTAATGCCCAGGAGCTCACACAATGTGCGGTGTGGGTGTGGAATCACAAACTTCTTTACTTATGTGCATTCAATGAACCGGCCAGATAGAGAAACCACCAAAGGTGTATATTTCTGTCCAAAACTATGGACACAATACAAAAGAGATAGATCCAGAGTCCCACCAGGTGTGGTCCTATGATCTTACCACAAGGTCCTTCTCCTATCAGCTGGCTATCTCTAGACTCGAGTCCGTGTGCTCCACCTCGAGCGTCTGTAGACTTTCCGTCCAGTGTGTTCTTCTCCACCTTATTGCCTGTGAATCAGCCTAGGTGGGCAGCCCTTGCCAAGCTTTGTCTGCAGCACACAGGTCCCTGTTCCACTGCTCCAACCTGCTTGTGAATGGCTGCTCCAGAAGGTATGATGATCACAACACCTTGCTGCCCTAGTAGACAGCCAAGGTCCAGCCTCTAGGGAACTCAGTCTGCAGCTCACCTTCAACTCTCCTTCACCCCCAGTGTGAGGCCCAAGGGAGTAGCTCCTGGCTGCTCCTGTCTGCTCCTTGAACTGCTGGATAGTTGGATATAGAATGAGGCCAAGAGCCTCTGCTTTTATAGGCCCCAAGGCCTGTCAAAAAACCCAACCAGTCTGCCCTGACTGGGCCGACTGGACAGACCAGGTTGGCTGGCCCAACCGACCTGGTTGGCTCAGCCCAACCAGCCCTATGTAAGGGCCCTAGCCAGGCCCTTTTGGGCTGCTGCTAGGCTCCCCTTTTCTGCTGCTGGAGACCCTGCTGCAGGCTGTATACCTGCCCATAGACCCCCACTATACTGCGCCTTGCTGCAGCCCTTTGCCGGCGCCTTGTCCTGGCCGTACCTCTTCCGTACACTGCCCTGCAGCAGCCCCGTACAGATCCGTACAGCTTTGTACCCTGCTCCGTACACATGCTGATGTCAGCGTGCCTTTCATAGGGTCCTGCTGCAGTCCACTGAGTGCCTCATGCCAGGCCTGATCCAAGACACTGTGTCCCCGCCATCTTCCTGCACATGAGCTGCTCCTGATGCAATCTTTCATCCTTGGGATACCCCACAAACCATGAATGCTCCAGATCTGTCCCAGATCCACACATCCAGGTAATCTCTCTTTGGGCACATCTTGCCCTAGGTCTCCCTCCCCCACGCTCTCCTCATTTGGGGACTTACAGATGGGGAGGTGACCTTTCCAACACATACAAGACTTGATAAATATGGATAGCTCACCTGTTCCGTTTCTCGACTACACAGAAGAAAATCTCCCAAAAAAAGGGAGCTTACAATCAGAATGTGAAAAAATTACACATCCATACTAGCAGCTGATAGAGATGAATAAGGTGATTGAATGAGATGTCTTTGAATGCTCAGCAGTGTGAGAGCTGAGGTCCATATGCTTCTCTACACTCACCTTCTCCCTCACAATAACAACCAACGTGGAATCTGGTCCAGATTCTTTTCAAGATCTCAATCATGGTAGCTGCGAATGTGGAATTCGTGAATTCTCCTCCAATCTGTTGGTTCCAAATTAGGGAAAGACAAAGCTTGAACAGGTCTGCCAACCTGTCTTGTTATGTGAAAACACCTGGCATTAAAGCATGGCTTTAAAGCATCATCACACTCAGCAATAATTTTTGCAAATGTCTTATTACGTGCTTGCATTCTGGCTCACAATGGTTACCTTATATTCCCAACGTGCACATGAAATATTGAATATTTGCATGTCTTCTAGTATTCTGTTGCTTTCTTGTTTACGGCATTGGCAATAACAAAGTGCACTAGTACAATGATTGCCACTATGGATGGACTACAACTGATACGCCCTCCTTAGAATAAACCAAGAGGCTAGGCTGAAGAGGCTGCAAGGCCAAGATTTGCTTGAGAAACTGAAAGCTCAAGGCGGACTGCTGCTGCTGAAGATGGTGCTGACCAGAAAACCGTACACATCTTTTGTAGGAATGGAATCCCTTGGTCGAACAACACCCGAGCTGCTACTTGGCCGACTAAATGGGCCCCCTTCACTGCTGACTGCCTGACCTACAACTGGCTGATCCCTCATTTTGGGCTATTGGACCACCTGGCCTCTTGTGCAGCCTATGAAGGCCATTGTCTTGCTCCACATGGCACTGGCACTGAATCAACGGTCTTCCCTATGATCATTTAGAGGGCATCAACATCTCTGAGCACCCACTCTCTGATCTCATGTAGATCTGCTTTCTTAATCCCCTTGCCTGTCACATCCACTTGGTCCACAGACTTCGTTTCCACTTCTTCAAGTATTTCCCACACACAGCTGCAACAAGATGCAGATAGTTGGTCCCATCCAGCATACGCACTTCATTACAATTTACAATAGGCCTGTGGGACGCCATGTCACATAGTGAGATTGAACTGCAAAGAGAATTCTGACTTAGACACTTCCACTGAGAAAAAATCACGTTGTTGTCAAAGACGATCTCTCAATTTGATGGCTTGTTCACCAAGGCATACACCTCTGGCTTCAGATCTGGTCTCCCTCTGAATGTCTAGCCCTTAGATCTCAGTCCCCTACAACAATACCATGGCTCTGCCACCATGTTGGAGAATCTAGGCATGTATCCTAACAGATCTCCCATGCAGCAGCAGAACAGCCACACAGCAGAAGAACAGAACACCAAAGGAAGAAACTTGAACCAAATGGAAACACTGACGTGGTTCCACCTTTAATTGACAAAGTGTGAAAAAGAATCGCTCACAAAAGGATACTCAGATCTGAGATTGAAGTCAGCAGTAGAGCAGCCAAAATAGCTCAAAACATAACTCAAGATCTGTTCCTAACTCTTCCCTGCGCCCTCTGTGACGTGTCAGTGGATGTTTGCTTTAGTAAGGAAAAAAGGGTATAATGCCCCCTTTATAGAGAGGGACGGACCTCAGTCTGTCCCCTCCAGTCAGCTCACCAACCAGTATATAACCAGGGCCAACAAGCCCTTTTCAGGCCCACTGCCAACCTGCAGATCTACCTACTGCCGAGTGGCCAACAGATCAGGCCTTTGTGCCACCACTGGACTGGGCTGTAAATGCCCTGCAGCCAACCATTCCATGCCCACATGTTGGGCCTTTCTCTGCCCACACACCCATCTGGTAGCCCCTGTTGCTGGCCTATTTCCTTTGCCTACACAGCAGATCTGACAGCCCATCTCTTCCTGGATCTCACTGCCTCTTCTGCAGCCAATCTCCACTTCTCCAGGCTTGCTTTGCTGCCCACGTGGCTGCTGGCAGCCCAAATTGCTGCACCATATGCTACTGCATACTGCCTTGAATATAGCGATGCCCTTGTTGTGGCTACATGTCAGCACATTGCTGACCTCATGGATGATCCGCTCCACCCAGATCTGCCCACGTGGCATCTTCTTCTATGCATACAATTGTAGCTTTTCCAATCCCTCGTGGATGATCCGCTCCACCCAGATCTGCCCACGTGGCATCTTCTTCTATGCATACATGGTAGCTTTTCCGATCCCCCTTACCCTATGGCATTACCATGTCTCTTTGCTCCCCTCATCCTCATTTGGGGGTTACAGGTAGGACAAGAATGATCTACTCCAACAGGTCAAACATTGGTGTGGCCCCACGGCTCATTTGAACATCCATTTCAAGGTGTTGGCAGCCCCGACCTGGTGCCTCTCTTATGGCTTACAAAGTCCCTTCTTGCCTTGTCTCTTGCCCTATTTTGCAGACTGAGCTGGCTGTTTTCGACAGCCAGATAGTTCTCCACCTATCTTCTCCATTATGGCCCATTCATTTCAAACACTTCCCTCATCCTTGCTTCCTCCTCCCCACACGTGTGTGCACCCCAATTCTTTGGTCATCACCCATAGCACTCTCCCTTTGCTGGCTGTTTGGACAGCCAACAGTTCTCTTGAATCCCTCCCATCTCATTTCCTCTCTCCTCTGCTACTCTCCTCTGGGCATGGCGATCCATCTACGAAGACGAAACCACTAGCCACAGAGCACCTTACATCCTATATTGTAGGTTATACTAGCTGCCACACAACAAAAATGTACATCTGACAAAGGCAAAGTTTAACTAGCATAAAGAAATTTCCTGCACAACTTGAACTTCAAAAAAGCTTACCCCAGTTACTTTTACGTACTGACCGTCCTTTGCATTTCGTAGATCAGCATCCTCGTGTGAAGCTAGAAAGTCACCCAAAGAACTATCCCCCCAGCATGAATTCCAGCTGAGAAGCAATATCACAAATGCACAGAGACATCCAACGACGATTAACAAGATCGCATTGTGCACGGTTGCAAATATGAATCCGCCTGCTATGAAACCCATAATGAACAGAGGAATAACTGTCCACAAGATGACCCTTGGCAGGCTTCTCTTGAATGTGGAACTTTGTTGGCTGATGTTATTGACAGCATGATGTGCAGAGTAACCACTCATGGTCTTGACAGGAGTACCGGCAGCATCCAAAGGCCCTGATAATACCTTCTTAGGAGTCCCTGAAGAATTCAGAGGACCTGAAAAGATGGGACCAGATGTTATGAGGCCTGTTGCTGGCAACAAACTTCCGGAGTTCTGACGCACAATAGTTGGAGTACCACCTCCTCCTGAAAGGGGGCCTGAGTTTTTAAGACTGTTCCCTGTGGAACCGGACTTTGAAACACCAGACCCAGTGGAATCACCACCCCTAGTTAGCGGCCCAGAATGTGAAGCCTGACGACTGCCGGCCATGATGTTTCCTGTTAATGGTCCAGAACGATTCTGGGCTGAAGAAGCAGAATTCTGACGTGGAAGTCCACCCGAAGTGAGAGGCCCTGAGGTTGAAAAAGTAGACTTAGGAGCTCCGCCTGAAGATAACGGCCCTGAATTTGATGAAGCCCCTCCATAACCACTAGTTTTGCTATAGTTACCAGTCGCAGGAACGGACTTCCTCGATTTTGGAGGCTCCACAGGAATGTCAAACATCTTGCCTAGCTCACCAGATTTTTTGATATCACCACCTGTGTAAGGCACGGCCGTCGAGCTAAAGGTGGGCTGCCTCTCCTTATACTGTTCAGGATGCCCAGATACATATAAGCCATTACTAAGCTGATGGGAAGGAAATCTCGTACCAGAAATGCCGGAACCTGAGTTGCTGTTAATTCCCATGAGATTATTAATTTTTGACACTTAAACTCGCTGATGATTACGCTTCCAGTAGCGTGAAAGCTATGTACACAAGTATCAAAAAGCGCCTACGCATTGACTCCTACGAGCCACCCAAGTAGATCACAAGTACAACGTATCGTCGGCACCCTCGAACACGTCCACGCCAAAGAGTAAAGTAGCCCAGTGTAACAAGAGCACAGCGGAGAGCGAAATTACGGGGACGTTCTGGAAATAGCTTTCTACGAGACCTCAGCTTTCCACCTTCTCTTAGATACTGTTCCACCAGCGCGACTCATTGATGCAGGACGTTGGAAATTTGATATCGCCTAAATTGTCACTGTACATGTAGCAAGCTTTAATTGACATAGAAGGGTCCTCAAAAAGGATCGAGCATCCGAGGGAAACTGTGCCTTGAAGATACAGTTATGCAGAAATCCTACGCGTTCACACCAATCCAAGCATTGAAGGAAGTTGCGAAGCAGCTAAAGTGGATCGATTCCGAAACCTGCAAAGAGTACAGTAGATCTTGGCAGAGAAAAGATCCGAGAAGGTACATTATGGAAAACAGAGAAAAGAAGTTGGGGAAGGCCTGAGAGCACAGAATTAAGCACCTGCAGAGCCGATCTGGAGGCAAAATGCGAAGCTGCAAAGCGAGGGAAAGCCATAGGCTACAGGCAGAGAAGGCATATGGGCATGAAGGGTAAAGAACAGGGAGGGGAGCAGGAGGGTTTTGGCGATGGAGGGAGGAGGAGCTTAGATTGGCTATGGCGATGGCTCTCAAGAGCCCAAGAAGAAGAAGAAGAAGAAGAAGAAGTAGAAGAGGAGGAGGAGGATAATGGTGATAAAAACTAAGTAGTTTGGTACTAGTTGTTGTTGTTGTTGCTGCCTCTGCTTCTCAAGAAACAAATTAAGTAGCAACAGAAAATGAAACACCCCCCCCCCCCCAAAAAAACACCCCAAGAGAGAGACACAAGAGGGACAGATAAAGAGGGGGGGGGGGGGGGGGGGAGTGTGTGCGCGCATGTGCGTGCTAGTGTGCGTGCATGCGAGAGGGGCAAGAGAGCCTAGACATGCGAAAGAGATACACACACACACACATGTATGCAAATGTGCATGTGCACACCTACACGTGTGTGCGTGTGTGTGAGCAAGCATGCGGCCACACGCATGCATATGTGATAGGTGCCTTGTGTGTCTATGGAAGCACACCTCTCTTTAGTAGACCGTCTCCATGTGCACATGACAACATGTCTGCCTCTCTCTCTCTCTCTCTCTCTCTCTCCCTCTCCAAATGTGTTTTATCAAGCTAGGTTTATTCTATCCGTTGCATTTCCACCTCTCATGCTAATTTTTGATAGTTGGCCTTGTCAATTCATTCCATGAATACAACTCTATACTCCAAGGCGTCACTATCTAGGTTTGAAGTCGAATGACACACACTAGGTGATTGGAAGGAAAGTTGTTCTAGGATGTATGCCCTTAGTTTATGTCCCCTTACATAATGTCTTTGCCTTCATATAAGGTCATTTCATTTATACATCAAAGGAAAGTTTATAGAATGTATACCCTTCGTTTATGTCCCCTACATAATGTCTTTGCTTTCATATAAGGTCATTTCATTCATATATCAAAGCAAAATATATCGTAATATGTACAATACCTTACATAGTGTCATCACATTTAAGATTGGAATATTCAAGATCATTTCAATCGAGTCATCCTCAAGGGTAAACCTCTACATCCTCAAGACTACCTCAACTTCCATCTATGGCAAATTATCACAAGTAAATTGCCGACAAAGGATTGCCTTTCAAAGTGGAAGCATATCTTGCCCCTATGCCCCATTTTGCAGTGTGATCTTTGAGACCTATTACCATTTACTATGGGGATGTATTGTGGTAACAACGTTATGGCAATCACTCCAAAGGTGGCTCTCCATAATGCATACTGATGTTCCCCTTCCATGAAATTGAAGGTGGCTCTCCACAACGCATATTGATGTTCCCCTCCATGAAAATTGACTGTACTAGGAGATAAAGGTTAGCTGACATGGCCAGTTTAAGATATGGAGTCTCATTCGTGCAGAGCTCTTGCAAATTATTTGGACTCAACGAAATTCCAGTCTTTCGCCTAGGTTCCCAAGTAATGTGTTTCGTCGCATTCAACTTAGTACTATTGATTTGTTGAAATACTTTGGCACTCTCACTATGGAATTCTCTCTGGTTGCAAAGGTATTGCAATGAACTCTCTAGGCAGCTCTGAACAAGAAGTTAATGCTATTTTATAACTTCTTTTCTTAATTTAATCACTTTATTCACAAAATAAAAAACTCACATGCATCTCTTTACATCCTTAAGACTCTCTCTCTCTCTCTCTCTCTCTCTCTCTCTCTCACACACACACAATATATATATATATATATATATATATATATATATGTATGTATGTACGTAACAAGTGTCTAACAATCATAGATTTGGGACTCTAACTCTTCTCCAACCTTATGCATAGTCACCAACTTGAGGTTTTTGTTCTTGCTACATTAGTAGTTGTAGGGCTTTATTTGGATTTTTTCGCTTTTATACTAATATCAATTGTTTCCTCTTTTTGAGTTTCAATGCTCATACCATTTTTGTTCACCTTATGCATAATTCATCCCTTGAAAATACAAAATGCAGCCTCATGACCAGACATTCCACAAGCATTAGTTTTCTTGGCTTCTAGCCCACAAAGTTATTATTTGTTTCCCAAGTGCATCTTGTCTTGTTGTTTTCATATTGGTGCAACTTGAGGGCATGCTACATAAACTTCTATCTTAAGACATACTAGGCTTTATATTGTGCACCTTGAATATAAATTTCCAATTTAAGACATACTAGGCTTTGATATGGACATTGTGGGACAGCCTAGCACACAATCATGTTGGATGACTTTCTCCACTAGAAGTAGGCTCCCTTCCAACAGAAGATATTTAAAATAATTTATTATATCATACCAAAAGCCTTGTTAAATAGGCATTACCAAGCCAAACACATCACCAAGTAGTTTTCAAGTGTGTAAGAACAATCCCAAGTGGCTTTCAAGTGTATAAGAATGACCCCAAGCAAGAATGTATAGAGTACTCAACTCGTTCAAAATCAACTAATCTCACTTGCTATAACAAAGGAGGCCTATAACAGAAAATCCCCCTACTCTTGGACATTTATTGACGATCCTCTCGAGGATGATTCTCAAACTACCCTCTTAGGTATCACCTTGCCTTCTCGAGGGTCCTTCCAAAATTTTTGCATCTCTTTAGTTTAGAAATTGAAAGAGTGCTTATGCATTTGAAGGCTCTCTTCTATCAAAAAGTAAAGGTTGTCATAATAGCATAGGTTCTTTTGTCTTTTTCCTACTGTTTTGTCAGCATTTTAGCTACAAAAGTAGATTGCCTCAATCTTGTGTGTGTCATCTACCTCAAGTCAAGTCACTAAACCTAAGGTTCATAGATTCTAGCATCCCATCCTCTTCCAAACCCATCTACGCCAAGCTATATCCTACCACCTTCTCCATTACGATTTTCAAGTACGTCCATTTTCTCTTGCTCAACATATATGGATGCATTTATACTTACTTTCTTTGCCTTTCTCATATTACTTTCTATTTAACATCACCTTTTACACTCTTTTTGTAGTTTAGAGTCTTTTTTCACTTGTCTCTTATTCTTTTAGGTTGCTTTTCATCATTCTCACTTGATTTCATGTCATTTTTTCCTCAAAAGCCTCATGCAAATAGCTTACAAACTTGATGCTCCTCGCCCTTTCAATGTTCAACTCTTTTCTTCTCTCTCTCTCTCTCTCTCTCTCTCTCTCTCTCTCTCTCTCTCTCTCTCTCTCTCTCTCTCTCTCTCCCGATTTCATGTCATTTTTTACTCTAAAGCCTCATGCAGATAGCTTACAAACTTGATGCTCCTTGCCCTTTCAATGTTCAACTTTTTTCTTCTCTCTCTCTCTCTCTCTCTCTCTCTCTCTCTCTCTGAATACAAATGCACAATCTCCTTGTTAAGCATCCCACAGGCTATGCACCAATAATAAGGTCTTTAATCATGACAAGCTAGCTAGTTTTTAGCCACAAGCTAGTTGATCACAAAAATTTCCACACCACAACGTCAATCAAATAAAAACTCAACCCACGAAGTGCATCTATATGGCCAATATTCGATCACACCAAAGCATCAACCAAATCTTATAAGCTAATATTTTTTGAGCTAGTTAGCTAAAATAGGACTAAGATGCTAATACATGCATAACACTTCGTAGCATCCAAACTTGATAAACTTATTGCTTTATACATGGACCAAATGGCCACTAAGATATTTTCCAATGGTAGCTTGCAAGAAAAAAATTATCAGAGCTTCTCATATGTTTGCTTTTTCACTAGAGCATCCGCTAGACATCTAACTCGAGATTTAGCCTTGCCTTATGCTCAAGAACACTAACTAAAAAGGACCTATTGATATCTATCATTGCTTAAGAGAACTTGCACTCTTGTTGCTTTAACTATGTGATTAAAGCCAATCAAAAGCACTTGACATTTACTTTGGAGAAAAATGAACTGTTGAAATTATTTGCAATCCATAACGCTTCAATAGTTATACCTAGTGCAATGAAAAGCAATCATGACAATTCTAAAATGCTAAACATTTCACTGCAATGCTCAAATTAGTCCCTCGTACAATGTTAAAATCATAATAATTTAGTTGATAAAAATTTAGAAGCAATAATAGTCCGAATTTCAAAGTACAATACAACTACAACCTCTATTTAATTCTTATAGATTAATCGAAACGTGCTCTCCTTTCCATAAATGCTCCTTGCATTGCATCATGTAATGATCGTGCGTTTGTTTATTTGGCATTTTCTCTAATGTTTTTGAAAAGGATGCTAGCCTAGTTTGCCTTTAAAACATAGCCTAAACCACTTTTGATTTCTTTTTTATCTTCTTTATTTCATGATCCACTTGTTTATCTTAGAAGAATTATTAAACATAAAGTTGCACTCGATCTTTGAATGTTTTATGCATATAGTAGTATTTTGCCCATAGAGCCCTAGATCTCTGGAGAAGTCTATGCAAGATATTCCATGATACAAAACCAGGACCAAGGACTCATGCATCAACTAAGCTTTCAAATGCACTTTTGTTTGTTTTGTTTAACAAAGTCTTTCAAACACTTTCAGAAAATGCACATTGAGGGATAATATTAATTTGTAGGTGACAAGACCCATGACCTCTAATATGTATGGCAAGCAAAAGAGTAATTATACCATCAACCAAGTATGGTAGAAAACATTTCTCAAGCATAGAGATGAACATCATACAATGAGTTCTAACTTGCACCAATTGATCTCTATCAAAAAACATTATAATCAACAATCTTGTAGCACAATTAAAAATTAAGTTTGGTATTGGAGTGCTTAAGTATTAAATAAACGATGCCTCCATGTTAGCAACACATTTTGTCACCTCTCTCTCTCTTTCTCTCTCTCTCTCTCTCTCAGGCAAGCTCGAGAATAGCTCCAAAGAGGCCCCAATATGTGCATAAAGTAGGGTATTTTGAAGGTCCATGGCCAGTTCAATAGCTAGTCTAATGGCTAGTTTGTGGGCCAAGTTTGTGGCTCGGTTTGATGGCCCGATCGATGGCTACTACCTTTGATGATTGGATCAATAGCTGGGTTCAACATTTTGATCTTGATGACCAACTTCGATTAGCAGATTTTGGCTACCATGTCACAAACATCCAAATAGGAGCATAGGTCATGCACATTTAGGGAAGCCCAGATTTGGTTGCCCCATTCACAGGCAGCACTCATGACGCAAAGCTCCATGATTAATTCAAGGATGAGTATTTTCTAGTGCTTCACAAATATCAAGACCCCACATACAATATGGGATCTATGCAGTCCTTTAGAGCTTAGACCCAATGTTCAAACACAGGCCCAGGGCCAATGCCATGGAATTCTTTAAGTGCCCAGTCAATCATTAAGGTATGGAACACACATGTCAACTATTCGAGTCCAAATCCATCAACCGGAGGTAAGGCAGGGATTGGAGGATCAATGTTACCTATGCTGAAGATTACGTTGAAACAGTTGGTGGTGTTGTGCTAGCACTACTAAATGCTGCAATTTATGTTGGTACCGAAGTTATAACACTAGTTCCTTAATGGTAGATGGTTGTTGTTCCATTAGCATTCATATGGTTGTGTGTGTTGTTGATCTCCTGGCTAGGCCAACTAGTGGAGTGGCTAGAGACTACATCGAAAAACCTTCACATCCTTAGCCCAACCCTTCCATCATGAAGGCCATCAGTCCAACAAGCTCCTCAAGTCATTTGGACGACGGTCGACTCATTCAGAGGAGGTGGCTTGTAATGTCATGGCTGGCTTAAGCGTTTGTTCCCATCCCATGCTTGGATCAACTTGGGCTCCATGTTGCTCTTTGATAGAGTTCTACGAAGCTTATCTTAGGGTGGCTACACACTGGTGCCTGCCAAACTAAGGAAGGAGTGTCCCCTATGTGGAGTCCACGTGTCGAGGCGAGATTTATTACAAAAAAATGGGGCGCCTATTGTTATCAGCAGCCATTACCCTGTACCCCACACTCGCTCAACGTCTCACAATCTCGCGACGACCAATTAGCAACTCCTCAGCCTGAATGTTACCATGTTCTTGTAATAAATGTAGCACTTGTTTGTCTTATGTTGTCCATTTAGTGTGTAACCCACGCCCTACCCATGTCTATTCTTGCTTGGGTACATTGGGCAATGTGTAACTGCTCTGAATCGATTCCATCAAGCTGGGACACCGGTAGGGCTTAGTAGAGTTCTTCATTGATGGGGCCACATTAGCTACATATCTCAATTGGCTTTTTGATGAGTGATTCCATGAGGCCCTCGCCCCGGTTGGCCAGTAAGGAAATGGATCATGGGGCGAGAGTAGTTGCATGTCTCCTCCAACCTTTTGACTTGACCGGCCTATCCTCACTGCACATCCGATGTTCACCAAATGTAGCATGCATCCCAGACCTGGACCTATCACTAAGCGCAAGAGTAGTGGGCGAGGAAGGAGATAGCGTAGTAGACCTTTTAAGTTGGCCAGCAAGGAAATGGGTTATGGGGCCAGAGGAATTATTGACCTTTTATAAGTTGGCCAACCTTTGCTTCCTGCACATGGGATCTTCATCGAATGTAGCCTGCAACCCAAACGTGGACCTATCACAAACCTCAAGCATTTTCACAGAGTTGGCCTTGGACCGTGGTTCCCATCGATCGCAGCCTACGTCTTGAACTTGGAGCGAACGTGAAACTTGAGGGGCTCACGAGTCACGAACCCATTTTGTCTCACCGACATCTTTGGCTCGCGGAACCATTATCATCGTCAGCTCAAAGTAGGCCACTTCAAGACTTGCTGAGATCTAGCCGAATTGTATCGAAAGCGGAAGCTAGCTACCACCACAAGAAGAAAGAAGATCAATGTTCAAGGGAGGAAAAGTGGTCCGACCACCTGATACACAGACAAGATCGATGTTGCGACCACTGTGAAGAGCTATGGGAAGCTCCACACGTACACAGAGAGAGAAAGAGAAGAGCGGCGATTCAGCTACATCTGGGTCGTATTCGTCGAGCATCTCCATCGAAAGAGAATGGTCGCATTTTCGATGGAATGGGAATGTCGCATTTGACGTCTCGATCCATCTTTACGTCTATCGTCGTTAGTGCATGTCTTCATTGTTTTCGTCGTATAATTTTTCGTCTCGATTCGCTCCCTGTTTCGGTCAATGGATTATGGTTTCATTCGACTCAGTCGTCCCTTTTGCATTCCATCGATTCTCTGTTTCGATTGGGAGCTTCATTTGATTCGACCGTCAATCATTCGCCACGTCCATTGATGATTGAACATCCTTTGCTTCATTCACAAATTTAATCAACGTGTCTAGTTCATTCCCCGTTTTGTTCTCCCAAATTCCAATTCGAGTTCTTTCAATCCCCTTTTTCTTTTCCAATGTAGGCGCTTCACCATGCGTGCATCTTACATCAAAGGGCCCCTAGATAGGCCGCCTTGATAATCGTTTCCATCTCTCTTGGCTAGGCTACCTTCATACAGCTGCTCTCCTCGTACGAGTCAAAAAAGTATTTTTGGAAAGCAATATCTACCCTCACTCTCCTCTTGGGTATAGGTCTAAGCATGCACACCCTTTGAGTAGCACGAGGATCAGTGCTAGCCTGTAGGAGATCGACTTGATCACTTAAGATCTCGGGCTATAAACCCCACTTGTGTTGGGACAAAAAGAGGGAGCTGCCGAGAAAATTCCAACATTTGGTGCATTTCTGGGAGAGATCCTCAATACCTGGAGAGTGGGGATTCGAGGGCTTGAATCCTAAGGTGTTACCTAGAGTGTTGATCCTTAGCATGGAATTTTGAGGTTTGTCTCTTAATGCTTTTTATGGCACAAATCGAAGGGATTCTACTCATGTAGTTATGGCAAGGACACATGCACAATCAATGGAACTTGTCTTTCGCTTCCCAAAATTTTGCACAACCTAAGGAGCAGACTCGAAACTCCATTTCGAGTATCTTTGCACTTGCTTAGGATATACACGAGATGGTGTACCTTGCTCATAGCTTAAAACACCTTGTAAAGGCTTGGTACATCTTTAGAATCAATTGATTGTTAGGTTTGGGACACCATCCTGGTCCAAGGCTTGCTCTTACAATATCATACACTAGAGCAAGATTTGTCCATGAGAAGTCAAAACTAAAGCCAATGCATAGGTGCTTTTCACATATACACAAACCCAACTTACCTCAGGACCCTTGTTGTTTGGGGTATGCAATCTCTCCTTGGAAGATTGGATAGACCCTATCAAGTCTAAGCTTAGTCGAGAAGGCATTCCTACCTTTGCCAATTGTCAAAGACTTCGGGTTCTACAATCCAATTGGTTTTACTAACCCATTGCAACTCTCTTGATCATTTGACCCTCAATCACATCTTTGATCTCATGGCACTCATCCTTGACTATCATTAAGATAAGGGTGGACATGTTCCTTTGAGTTAAAGGGGACTCATCCATGGCTTCTTCATTGTCTAGTCCAACTTTTATGTGAAACCCATGAATGGGATTTCCTACTACACAAGCAACAAAGCAATACCGAGTAAGAGCACAAGAACGAAGAAATTTTCATGTTGCTTAAATTCATGGTCTAAGACTAAATCATCGGATCCAAGTTTGTTTGACTGACCATTAAATCCTATTATACCTTGGAGTAGACGGCGGTTCAGAGATTCAACTGTGGTTGAATGTAAGCTCATAGACCGAAGGATGAAGTGAGTAGGCATAGCTCCCCTACAAAGGGCAAGGGAGATGACTAGTGGAGGGGCAGCATGAATCCCTTAGTCCATGAGTGCACTAGATGCCTAAGGCCAGGCTGCGCATTAAGGTCATCAAGAGTGTGCCATCTAGTGGCAAGTGAGATCATGATGCTATGTAGCAAAGAAAGTGGCACTACACGATGAAAGGAGTTAAAGGCAAGTGGTCAACATAATCAATGAAGCTTGCACCATTACACTGCTTGACCCTTTTGTCAACCCACTAGACAAAGGATATTGTCATCGTCGCGAGCCTTATATGAAGGATAAATCCAAGTCAGACTATCACCTCATAACTATCTGATGTAAAGGCATCTGCTCTTTTAATAAGAGCAGAACATACCATTGCAAATGCGATGGGTGGCTACTGTAAGTGTAAGAATCAAGTCATGTATATAAGGATCTAGAGTCCTACGCTCGTCCTACGTCTTAGGGTGGTTAATTGCAACATATATGTACTCAAGTGTGGATTGTATGCTGTCTCCCAGCCATTTTGGGCTAAGTAATATAAGTGGCTATTGAAACACAATGATCACATACTCTCTCTCTCTCTGTCTCTCTCTGTCTTTAAGCATTCATTTTGCTCTAAGTTATGTGTTTCCCCTGTACATTACCCATTTGCATTTGCTCTCCTCTCCCATATCTATTTTGAAAAGCCAATTTCCCTATGAACCCAGAAATGAAGTGCCATGGGATGAAAAGCTAAACCACTATACGAAGAGCCAAAACACTGATAGCAATCACAATGTGCATTTGGCATTAACATTGGCGACAATGTTAGGGAATATGCAAGTTTGTGCAAACTCAACCGAATGACAGAGGTGCCAGCAGCTCTTGAAAGAATCAAGGCCATTTGGGAGAAGTGAACTACTTATGCGGATGATATTGCT
Organism: Dipteris shenzhenensis; assembly: GCF_047967505.1. Classification (NCBI taxonomy): domain Eukaryota; kingdom Viridiplantae; phylum Streptophyta; class Polypodiopsida; order Gleicheniales; family Dipteridaceae; genus Dipteris; species Dipteris shenzhenensis. Next base: position 6,171,880 of record NC_141616.1, read on the forward strand.
ATGGGATATTTAAACTAGTTATGTAGATGATATAACTATGGAGAATTGAACTATTTCCCTTTTCAAGATTTTGAGTTTCTCGTTTCTAATGCAATCACTTATTGGAGCAATTTGTCATATGTCCTCATTGGGTATGTTATCTCCATGTTGCATAGCTCCATTCCCAATGTGAGACCATTCCTCAACTTGAACACAATGCCATCTCATCTTGCACATTGGTAAGCTAGTTGGTCAGCACCCTCAACTTTGTTGTGAAGTCATAAACCATTTTCACCCTTCATTTGGTTAGGGCGGTTGAGCTTTAGCAAAACATCCTCCTTGTTAATTTCTGCTAGAAACCCTTTAAGAACACATCCTTGAACTTGTCCCATGTTGCAAAGTACCAACTTGATTGGCTTCACCTTACTTGGCTCTATCAAATCTGTTGAATCGCTCAATTGCAGTTTGCTCTTCTTGATTCAATCTTCTTACTAGGGATGGGGATGAGGATCTATTCTTTTGTCCTTGCCAACACTTGCCCAAAATTATTGGAGGTGGGGTTGGTTGACTCCCTTTCTCACTCCCTTCTGTCACTCTCCATTCGATGTCAATGCCAATGGAGTCTGGACATGTCAATCTACTCACTACCTTCGAATCAAGGATTCGCCTTCTTCTTTGATTGTTTCCAACCTTCTCATTTAGAAAGCACCATATTCCAAAATCTGGTCCAAAAAAAAGTGACAAGAAATGGAAGACATAAACCTCAAATGAAAGAAGGTCCATCAATTCATTGATGGATGTGTAAAATGGCTACTCCTCGGTAGCAATACCATCAACATAAATGCACTGATCTCTTCTCCTCTTCAATTTTCCCATATACTATAGCAAAGAATTATGGGGGACTTTACATGTTCTTCATGGATATACCAAGGCTTGCAAGCAACCAAAAACAGTTCTACCTCTCAAAGTGAAGAGATATTCGACGTTTTAAAAATATACTATTTTACTTCAAAATGCTACAATAACAAATTAGATCTACCAGACATAAGCATAACAATTGAGCAGATATCTTTGCATTTACATTGTAAAGGAATGTATCTTTGTTCAAATAAAAGTGAGAAAACTAGATTTTATACCCCCTCTAGCATAGCTTGCTTGCAAGATATGTTGAAGGTGTGCCACAAAATAAAAAAGGAATGATTTTGGGAAACCCCCTCCAACATAGCTCACCAACGAGCTATGCTAGATGGGGTATAATTTTTTCTTCTCTCATAGTACTCTCTCTATCATTTTTTTTGCTCTCTTTATCTATGTTTATGTCTGCTCACCCCCCCCCCCCCCTCTCTCTCTCTCTCTCTCTCTCTCTCTCTCTCTCTCTTTCTCTCTCTCTCTTTGGTACCCCTCTGACATAGCTCGTGAACTATGCTGGAGGGGGTCAATAAAAAATCTTTGCTCTTTTTTTACAAAAATTCCCATCAAATATAATTTGCTAGTGAGCTATGCTGGAGGGTATCCCCCTCCATCATAGCTCAGCGATGAGCTATGCCAGGGGTTTATTATTTTTTCTTTTTAGTGGTAGGGAGGTGCTTTCAGTGGTGCAAATTCTTGCATCCCCCTAAACATTATTGAATGGTGGTCTCATTGGCACTCCTTGGTTGATGTATTCAACCCTCCCACTACCTTGGTATCAGTATTCATTCAAGGGGTTCCTTGGTCGAGGTATTCTTGCCCCCCACTATCTTACTCTTAGCAAATTATTTACTATATGGGGCGGTTTAGTTACATCTTTTGCCCTAGCAAAGGCTTCATTTGTTGGTCTAATAGATAGTAGATAGTGTGGCTCTTGATGCCCTACAACAAGGCAAAGAGAGTAGCCGAATCAAGGACTACAACTAGATGCAGCAGGTAGGTAGGTTGGAAAGGGAAAGAAAAAAATGTAATATAATTTCAAACATATGTTGAATTCAACACCTAGCACTTAGCACATTGCACATTGCATTCAACATATTGCATTCAACATGTATCACTTTGCATTTAGCACAAAGCACTTTGCACCTATTTGACAACCATACAGTCATATGGGGGGTGAGTTGGCTTACTTACTCTCCACAAATTATAAGATTGAGGAACATGCCCTTCATTGGGTTACACATTGCATTCATGACATTGCAAACTTCACATTGCACTCAGTACATAACATTTTTCATTGATAGAATAGCACTTTGCACATTCTATAGAATGACACATTCATGTGGAGGAGAGTTGGTGGTCAAGCAAGCTAGAGGACTACTTCAAATTGAGTCCTTGGATGATGCTACCAAGGTTCAGTTTGCAGTACTACACCTTGAGGAGTATGCTCACACATGGGCATTTCCTCCACGAAGTTGATAATGGAATCAAACCATCTTTGGTACATGGGCTGAATGTAAACATGAGATGGATGTTACCTTCCTCTCCCCTTTGATTGTGGATCAATATGTGTGCCAATGGTATGATTTAGTGCAAAATGGGTCACTGAGGCACTATATCAAGAAATTTTAGAAGCTTTCCTTGTTTGTAAAAGGAGTAGATGAGAAGCAAAGAATGAGGAGACATTTAACACGGGCTGCAATCAACTATTGCTTCAAAAGTAATGGCATCTAGTCCCAAATCATTGGATGAGGCTATGTAGTTGGCAAATTATATGAGCCCTTTAAGGAGAGGTCTATTGGAATTGGTACCTTTAAAAAGTCTTCTAATAGGGATCGTAATTGGACAATATTGGAAGTTCTTGAGGTTAGGGGTGCCTCTTAGGTTCTAGTTTGTATGGTAGTCATTTGGATCTTACCACTCTAGATACTATAGAGTGGGACTGGGGGGCTCCTTCAGCCTAAGTTGGTTGGGAATATTCAACATGATAAGGCTCAAGGTTTGCTAGAGAGGAAAAAAGTCAGGGTTGTGGGCCATTTGGGAAAAGAGTGGACTGTAGACCCCGAAACAATCTTGACGCAATAGGAGAGAACACAGTGGTAGCTATGGTTATGTGATGTACCCCTAGGGATGATTAGTGTGGAAAATCACAATGTGGCTACACAAAGTGTGGTATCACAACCAGTCTTGGTCATAACAAGGCAACATAAAGAAGCAACACAAAAAAAAATCCTTTCCACTCAGAAAGCAAAGAGCCCCCTAGCAAAACAAGCATTGCCAATCCCACAAGCCATGCCCAGCACATCTATGAACAGCACCACCCAAGAAGCAAATGAAGCCTACCCCAACGCTAGAACTAAGAAAGCTCGCTACTATCAAGCCTTGAAACAATGGGCACAATAGAAGCAAGAGAAATTTGAGGCAAACAAAAATGGTAGTAGAAGAGGTTAGAGCACCCTCATCACCCACTAGTGTTATAGTGACGCCTTCCAAAAGGTAATGGAGCAACATGCAATACATCCCCAATTGGATGGTACTACACTAGCCAGCTTGATAAGCTACCCCGTCATGATGCCAATTGGAACCTTATTGAGAAATTTCCCTACAATGTGGAAGAGTTTCAAGAGACGGATAGAATCTTCACAATGCTTCCCCCCACGTGAAGAAGATAAGGTTATTTTAATAAAATACGGTGTTGGGGATGACATAAAAAATGTAACCATCCTGCTGGAGCATGTCCTTTGGCCAATGCCTTGCAATAGTGGATGGCAGAGCTGGTTTAAACATTTTAGCAAGAGATATTTATGATGGGACCTACCTTCAATGCAAAAGGCTACATTCAACATCTGCATAGCCGACCAAACTAAAGTGAAGCCATTGGGCATCGTTGACAATGTGCCAACAAAAATTGTTGGACTCTCCAATTTACTATCTTAGATCTTCCCAAGGGATCCATAGCATATCAGATATTGTTGGGAAGACCATGGCTTCACGAAGCTTCAGTATTCCATGATTGGGGCAGTAACTCGATCACAATCCAAAACAGAGAAACTGCTATCAAAATCAATCTAGGAACAAGGAAAATCAAACCCACTATTCCAAGAGATATTGAGGACACTTCTTCCACTACAACCACCAGTCATGCATCCCCTTTACCTTCAAATGTACTGAAACCCATAGAAGGGGATACACAAAGTGATATCAATAATTGGATACAAGCATTGGCCACAATAGATAAACAACATATCCAATGTTGCTAGATGTGGATGCACAAATGATCCAACTAGAAGCACCAATCTAGGATGATGAATAAGGAGAGGTGAAAGTGCCATTTTCTTCATGGCAAGTGTTGAGTGGGATAGTGATCCTAAAGAGGCCATAATTGAAGGTTACGGTAGGGTTACGGTGCAGACTTTGATTGGGACCTAGAAATAGAATTCGATAATGCCACATTGGAAGAAGTTAAAGTATTTGACAATGACTTAGCACTCTTGCAGGCACTCATGGCCATAGAATATCCCAAGATAGACCCTCTAGCACTAGCTAATAGCAATTGGTCAAGGAATAAGAAAGCGGGTGTGAAGTGCCAAAAGGCCAAGGTAGAGCACTTTAATGAATTCAAAAGAATACAGACCAGAATGGTGGAATTGTATTTGACAAAGCCCACAAAAGCACCTGAGTCCCCAAATTTTGAAGGCTTGAAGGTGCATGTATGGCCAAAGAACCACTCCTTGGGAGTCAGACTTCTATTGAGCATCCATCACTAGTCTCACAAAGCAAAAACCTTCGCAAGTCAAAGCCAATGTGAGAATGAAGAGTGAAAAGGTGAATACTCACAAAAAAGAAGAGCAAGCCTGGAATACATATGAATTGGACCAAACATCTTCCACAACATCCAGTGGAGCTTGCATCCAAGAAAGCACCTCAAAGTGCCATGATGCCCTAAGGGAAGTTCTCGATTACTTCAAAAACTACACCAAGGGAGAAGCACCAATAGCAAATATCGGGCTAGTTAGGGAATAAGAACTCATAGAAATAGAGAATATTGAGGATACCCGAGTGTATGAAGGACTAGCCAAGACAAGAAAATTGAATCTTTCCTTGGATGGAGAAGAAGAAAAGCCTGCATACATCGGCAAACAGCTCACTCTAGAACAAGAAAAAAAATTAAAAGCACTGCTGATGGAATATAGAGATTGCATGGCTTGGTCCTACAAGGAAATGACTTGGGATTTCCCTTGAAGTTGTAGTACATACCATATCGATTAGGGAATGATCCAAACCTAAGGTATGTGGACCTACAAGACAAATCCCAATTATTGGATGTCGGTTTCATTTATGAGATTGAGCATACCGATTGGGTGTCACCAATTGTGATTGTTCCTAAGAAAAACAAGAAGCTTTGAATACGCATGAATCTCAAGAATGTTAATGTAGCAACGATTAGAGATCACTACACCCTACCATTGAATGAAACAGTTCTAGAAAGGGTAGCTGGGTTTGAAGTGTATAGCTTCTTGGATGGGTTCAACGGGTACATCCAAGTCCACATTGCTCCTGAACAAATAGTTTTAACTGATGAGGTGATGCGCATCTTGGTGAATGCCCTAGGAAGGGGGGCCACACCACCTCCACCTGCCCCAGTGTCTCTCGGAGGGGTTGCGAATCCCTCGAGGAGCCGACCCATAGCTATCTCTAAGTTAATGACCAAATTCCTTAGAGAAGGAGACCCAGTCTCCCACGTGGAGCGATTTGAGCAAATTTGCGAAGCTTTTGGTGCTCCCAGGGACCTAGAAATGGCCAATGTGTTTGGTCTCAGCTTGGATGGCAAAGTAGGCCAATGGTATAGGTCTCTCACCCTAGAAGAGAAAGTCAAGTGGGAGACGTTGAGAAATGCCTTCATTGTGGGGTTCGCCCCCATTGGCCACAAAAGGAGCCCAATGAGCCAGTTGTATGAGGTAAAGTGAGAAGACAAGGAATCCCTTAGGGATTACATTACCAGGATCAAGCATCTCAATGCCCGCTGTGAACCATACGAGTGGATGAGCGACGAGCGATTGTTGCCCTGCTTCCTCATCGGATTGGCAGACCCAAAGCTACAAGAAGGAACTTAGCATCCAGGGAAATAGGTTCTTCATGCCAATGCCAGACTGGATTCCCAAGAACAAGAGTTACTCCAACTTCACATGCTTAATGATCAATTGCTGGGATCATCAAAAGCCTAGCTCAACAATTCAACGTTCTAAAGCTTTTCTACATCACAACACTTGATAAGTGTAATAAACAGAGCACAGAGCTACAAAATCAAAAGGCAAGAATTTCCAAATTGGAACTTCAACTTCAGAATCAAGCCGATGATGACACAGAGGAATCAACACAAGATCTATTGCTACAAAGCACCATTGTGACAATAGTATACCAAGATCGAGTTGTGACACTTAAACAAGCGGATCATCTACAAGGATGACATTAAATGCAACCACTTGTAGCTCAAAATGCTACATGCAATCATTGGTCTTGATTGGAAAAGTCCTCTAAGCCATAAGACCCTCCAAGAATTATGCCATAAGCCACTAAGCCATAAGACCCTCCATGAATTATGCCAAAAAATGGATGAGGATGAGAAGAATATATTTGTTAACCCTGTGGCAACAAGGGCTAGAAGTGCAGTCTAGGACAACAACTATGAGAGCATTGTGTGTGTAGAGTAGCGGCAAAGCTCCGCTTGTAATATCTTGAGCCTGGAAGATGGTATGATAAATCTTAAAGGCTGAGGATAGCCAAAATCCTCTCTAGAAAAGATCCAATCATACTTGCAAAATCAGGATATAGAGAGAGAAATACTAAATCTAGAGAGAGAAAGACTAAAAGCCTACACTTTCGGAGGTCCCTCCACTTTCTGAGAGACCCAAAAGGTCCCCCCACTTTGTGTAGAGACCCAAAAGGCCCCCCTCAAAAGTGGAGGGACTCCTATCCAAAAGGTCTCCTACAACAAGTCTCAAACAACAAGTCGCCTCTTTCAAAGGGCCATATCTCTTCAAGGGTGTTATGTGTGTTTGTTTGAAGAAATGGTTGACACTGGCTTCTTAAAAATTGAGCAAGCAATCTATGGTGTTCGTGAATTACAAGGAAAAGATTGACAAGAAGCTCACTCCATCTATCATTGCCGCCATCTTTACCATACTCATTGGGTAAAGACAACCACAAAACAACATCGTTTGCAGACCCAACCACAAAACAACATCGTTTGATTACCCAACCGAGGATGGGTAATCAAGTCAGTCCAGGGGAGTTGTTAACCCTGTGGCAACAAGGGCTAGAAGTGCAGTCTAGGACAACAACTATGAGAGCATTGTGTGTGTAGAGTAGTAGTGGCAAAGCTCCGCTTGTAATATCTTGAGCTTGAAAGATGGTATGATAAATCTTAAAGGATGAGGATAGCCAAAATCCTCTCTAGAAAAGATCCAATCATACTTGCAAAATCAAGATCTAGAGAGAGAAATACTAAATCTAGAGAGAAAAAGACTAAAAGTCCACACTTTCAGAGGTCCCTCCAGTGTGTATAGACCCAAAAGGTCCCCCCACTTTGTGTAGAGACCCAAAAGGTCCCCCCCAAAAGTGGAGGTCTCCATTGCATCCATGCTCTCTTACACTATCGTGTTCTAGCATGCCCTTACCCTTGCACTCCCTCCTCCTCCTCCTCCCTCATCCTTCTCGTCCATCTCCTCCTCCCCCTCCTTCTCCTCCTCCCTCCTCCTCCTCCTCCTCCCTTCTCCTCCCTCCCTTTCCCTCCTCCTCCTCCTCCTCCTCCTCCTTCCTCCCTCTTCCTCCTCCTTCCTCCTCCTCCCTCCTCCCTTCTCCTCCTCCTCCCTCCTCCTCCCTCCTCCTCCTCCTCCTTTCTCCCTCTTCCTCCTCCTCCTTCCTCCCTCCTCCTCAACCGTTAACCCTCGAACTGTGATGGAGACTAGCTCTCCACTCCTCAAACTTGGACTCCTCCTAAACCCTGCAACCCCCTCTAAACCCTAGAACTCCTAGTTAGTTCTCTCAACCCTGTCCCCCTTTCGAACCTTGAAACCCCCTTCTAAACCCTTGAACTCCCATGGAGGCGAGAGCCTCCATCAATCGTTATAATCAAACCCTCTTTCTCATTCATGCGCGCATGAGATCTGCTTTCCACGCTTTAGCCTACACCTCTCACCGGAACACGACCCGAGGAGCTATGCTACACTTGTGAACACCTATGCTACAACGAGCGACAACACGACTGTAGGTGACCAACACCCTCGGAACCTGCACTCGAGTAAAACAGAGACAACAATATTCTATCTATCAGTACATACAAATCTCATATGGTTAAGACCAGATACCATACTTTTGTATGAATGTTTAATGGGTAGTCCTCCTCTTTGAGTAGTAGTGGGACTCTTACCTCTACTAACACTACTACAAAACTAGGTGGAAATGGAAATAGCAAATGGCACACAATTTCCAATTTTGCCATTTTTATGTATGAAATGGCAACAGCTTCTCAAATTGCCATATTTTATGTGAAAATGGCAATTAGAAATGGCAACTAGTTCTTGATCTGCCATTTCTTTGGAAGAAATGGCACCAAAAAATGGCAACCTTTTATTGTCTGTCATTTCTTGGCAATAATTGGCAACACCAAATGGCAGCTAATTCTTGACTGCCCTTTCTTATGAAGAAATGGTAGCAAATTCTTGATCGCTATTTCTTATGAGGAAATGGCAAATTCTTGACTGCCATTTCTTTAGAAGAAATGGCACTAAATTCCTGATTGCCATTTCTTGACTGCCACTTTGTTCAAAGAAATGGCAAGCACTTCTTGACTGCCATTTTCTAAGAAGAAATGGCAACACAAAATGGCAACTGTCTCTTTACTGCCATTTCTTACGAAGCAATGGCAACCATTTTTTAACCGTGATTCTTACCAAGAAATGGCAGCACAAAATGCATATGTGGAGTTAAATTACACAATGGTTGAGCATTCAGTTGTTGTTGCAAAGTTTCTTACTGTTGCCAAAGATTCAGTACTATTCACAACATTGATATTATGGTCACTATTTCTGTATTGTCTAAGTGTGAAAGATTAATCAAAAGTCTTAAGTGCATCAATACTCACAGTACATAGTGTGAAGAAGTCATCTAAAATTCTAAAGAATAACTTTTACCTTTTATAACACACGTATTTTCCTTGATACCAAATATTATTCAATAGTTGATTGAGAAATAAATAATACTATTTTTACATAGAAAAAATAATAATATAATTATAAAGACATTACATGAAGAGTTTTCCAAGAAACATTCAAGCCTATGGTTTGACCCAATGTCTGAATCTCATAATTTTCTTTATATATACAAGCATCCTTAATGATTGCATCATCAACACTCCCGATGGGTATGATACTTTGTATAGGCCTTAATGAAAGTAATAGAATTGTTCTTGCAAAAGTTTTATGTGTATCAGGTATCTTTTTCATGGCCGGGGATGTGTATTTCCACAATTCTTACCATGCAATGTGGATGAGTGTTAAAAATATGTATCGGTGTGCTTCTAGCATATGTGTGTGGGTTTGATGGATATGATACTTTATACAAGTCTTAATACCAATAATACCCTTATTCTTGCAAATTTTTGAGTTGATAGGATATCATTTGCATGGTTGGGCAGAATTAATTCTTAAATATGCATCATGCATGAGTGCTTCTAGCATATCTACGTGTGTTTGATAGGCATGATACTTTACATAGCTTCAACAAGATAAAAACCCTTGTGCTTTCAAAGTTTGATGGGGATCAGGCATCAATTTCATGGTTGGGCATGTGTATTTTCAAGTTTCTTACCATGCATTGTGCATGAGTGCTAAAAATTATGCTACAAAATCAAGCAATGAGTAAAAAGCAACGATGTCAAGCAACAAAGTAATCAAAACAAACAAGAGAAATGAAAGAACACAAACAAGACAACAAGATACCAAGAAAGCAATGAAGTCAAGCAAGCAACAACATGCAATCATATCAAGCAAGCAAGTAATCGGAAAATTTTGGCAGCATCTCCCCTGGGCCGTAGAAAAATCTCATATTTGCCTTTTATGCAACCACAAAGACACAAGAGACGTGTAAACACACAATGCAGATTCCAGATGAAATGGTTGGGAAGCTTACCTAGAAGAAGAAATTTGAAGACAAACCACTCAAAATATCATCCACTTCTTTAGTTCCCAAAATAGAAATCTTCTTCTTCAAGCTTGGAGTGGAGGGGAGTGGGCCAATAGTGGTGTGGGTGGTGTAGGGATGGCAAGAGAGGGTAGGGAGATGGTGGAAAGGTCACGAGGAAGAGGCAAAAAGTTGGCAAGATCTCAAACAAGAGAGGTGTGGCGAAAAACGAGGCATTTGGGTTTGCTTTTTGAAAGTTATTCTGAGTCGGTATAAGCATCTCGATACATACCGCCTATACCAATGAAAACAAAGTTTTCCTTTATTTTTGCATTTCCTAAACTTTTAGTACTTCTCTCACTTCTAGTTTCTTAATAGGTTTAATAAATAATGACTTGTATTGGATTACAAAATCTTGTACCTTGGGAGGCCCTGTTTTAGGGTGTGTGTTGACTTTTTTTATCATATTTCCTTTTTCACCACACCTTGCAGCCTTTAAAACATACATCGTTGTAATTCTAGCCATGCATATGGTATTAGATGTGCATGATATTTTTCAAAATCCTCAAACTAGGTGATTCCAAGTCCTATGCAAAGAATCATGGACATTCGATGTCATTTGTATTGGATATTTCCTAGTTTCGCACCATGCATCATTGAAAAACATGCATCTGTCAACTTCTAGCCATGCAAATGACATTTGTTAAGCATCATACTTTGTGCAAGCAGTAAAATGGGTGAGTTCAAGGCTTGTGCAAAATATCATGGCCATTTGGTGTCATTTTCATGACATGGAATGGATATTTCCTAGTTTTTCACCATGCATCATGCATCAGTATTCAAAAACATGCATCGATGTTCTTGTAGACCTAAAAATGATATTTGATGGACAAAATACTTTGATCAAGCCTTAAAATCGGTAATTTTAATGTCTGCGCAAAGTATCATAGCCATCTGATGTCATTTGCATGGCTTGGAATGGATATTATCTAGTTTTTCACCATGCATCATGCATGAGTGTTGAAAAACATGCATTAATGTGCTTCTAGCAACCATGAAAATGGTATTTTATGGATATGAAACTTTGTAAAAGCCTTAAAATACGTGATTTCATGGCTTGTGCAAAGTATCATGACCATATCTTGTCATTTTCATGGCTTGGAATGGATATTAAAAGACCCTCGCAAAGTTTGGAGCTGATCCGACAGTGGGATATACAGATGCGGATGCCCATTATGCATTTTTCCTTCACATACATAGCATCCACATGCAAATATGGGCATTCAAATTCCACGGTGTCACATCTGGCATCCAATCCACCTTACACTTTGCAAGGACATTAAAACAAGTTGTTTCAACACCCTTGCAAAGTTTGGTGCTGATCCGACGGTGTGGTATATGGATCTCGGTGTCCGTTGCGCTTGTTTCCTTCATATACATAGCATCCATATGCAAATATGAGCATTCTTGTTCCCCAGTGGCACATCCAGCATTTGATGCACCTTACACTTTGCAAGGGCATTAAAACAACTTGTTTTAAGACCCTTGCAAATTTTCGTGCTGATCCGATGGTGGAATATACGGATGTCGTTGTCTGTTGCACATTTTTCCTTCATATCGCCGCGTAGCATCCAGGTGCGAATATGTGCATTCTTGCTCCCTGGTGGCAATACGGCCTCCGATCCACTTGATACTTTGGAAGGACATTAAAACCAACTTTTCTAAGACCCTTGCAAAGTTTGGAGCTGATCCGATGGTGGGATATACAGATGCGGATGTCCATTATGCATTTTTCCTTCGCATACATAGCATCCACATGCAAATATGGGCATTCTTGTTCCCCGGTGTCACATCCGACATCCAATGCACCTTACACTTTGCAAGTACATTAAAACAACTTGTTTTAAGAACCATATGTCCATTGTGCATTTTTCCTTCACATACACAGCATCCACATGTAAATATGGGCATTCTTGTTCCCTGGTGTCACATCCGACATCCAATGCACCTTACACTTTGCAAGGACATCAAAAAAACTTATTTTAACACCCTTGCAAAGTTTGGTGCTGATCTGATGTTGTGGTATATGGATGTTGGTGTCCGTATGTTGCGCTTGTTTCCTTCATATACATAGCATCCACACACGAATATGAGCATTCTTTTTTCCTGGTGGCACATCCGGCATCCGATGCACCTTACACTTTGCAAGGACATTAAAAAAGAAAAAATCAAAGACCCTTTTCAAGTTTGGAGTTGATTCGACTGTGGGATATACGGACGCGGATGTCCATTGTGCATTTTTCCTTAACATACATAGCATCCACATGCATTCACATCCAGTTTTTTCAAGACCATTTCCACGGTGTCACAAGTCTTCTTACACACCATCTCCACCTTTTCTCTCACCCCCCCTTCTCTTTCTCTCTCTCTCTCTCTCTCTCTCTCTCTCTCTCCCCTTTACATGCTCTTCCTTCACACCATTTTCAGTGGATTCCTTTTTGTTTACTTTTTTGATCTTGGGTAGGCCTTATGAATGAATATCATTCACCTTGTTTTTATATGTCTCAGAAGGGGTGTGTTATTGTTTCAATTGAATAACCATCGGGCTTGCATGCAATTGAATAGCCATCAGTCTTGCATTCAGTTATAGCCAAGGTCTAGCTTGCATGATGGGACGACCATTTGATCCACCTAGACCTTGAATTGAATTCCTTGATGGCCAAGACATTTCCCATTGGTTACAATGATATGCTCCAATTATACAATCCCTAAATCTGAAGACTACAACTTCAAAGGAGTTTTTTCCCTTCCTCAATATGTCCTGAGTGATGGCATAGAGAAATGAACCTTCGAAACAAGTGCCATTTTCAAAAAAATTTCTTATAGTTGCCTTCAAAAATTTTCAAAAATAGCTTAACTAGAAGGGCTACCTAGCATTGGCTATGTTTGAGTGCCATGCATCCAATTACTCGTTCACTTCTAGTGTGGTGGCCTGATGAGCATTGGTTATTTAAGTGCCATGTAGCCAACCAAGTGCTCATCAGCTTCTTTTTTTGCATAGTCCTCCACCCATGTCTCCTACTCCCCCCTCCAGCTACACCTCTTACTCCACCCTTGTCTCCAACCTTCGGCTCCACCTCCATGCCTTACCCTCTAGGTTATCCCTTTCTTGTTCCTAGTTGTTAACAAAGCGATGGCAATTCTCTCGCACGACTAGAGAGTATCCAAAATGATTCAAGATCTTTCAGGGCGAGGAAATCTACCCAATTCACTTAAGGTATTTCTAGATTACCAAACCTTTTCATGCTATCTCTCTTCGACAATTATTTAAATGAAAGAATCCCAAAAGAGTTCAAAAACGTAACCTCTCCTCCTAGGTTGGAGGCCTTGTTGGTTCACTGCTTGTATGATCTTGAACTTCCGAAAGTACAGAACTTGGACCATATGCACATCAATACCCTCAACCCTCATGGCCCCAATCTCACACCAATGGATGCCTATCCTAACATCATGATTACCAATATAGACAAAATCTTATATGAGGTTTGAGGGGGAATAGCCAAGAGCTTACATTTTTTATAGCAGAAGCAATTTTTTTGTGGAATAACATGTAGACCTTTGGTCATTTCCAAAAAATTTACCTAGGGCTATGAAACCCTCTTTTTGGCTTGAGGATCGTTGTTTTCTATGGTGTCACGACAATAGCCATCCCAAGAAACAACACTATAACCACAAAGAAAGAGCGGATCTTCTCCACCTATTATGAGTTATTTGACTAAACTTTTCCAATTACTTTTGGATTTTGTTAGTATAGAAGATGTAGTGGAAATTCTAGTCTTGTCAATGGAAATTCATCACTATTTGCTGAAGGGGAATGTAGCATTGTAAGATTACACTATTCTAACTATCAATGCCTGAATGAAAATGAAGCAGCACCAAGCCTATATATACAACAAAGCACATTAGTACCTAAAAGTTTTCTATGCTTGTGTTAAGAGATTAGTTTATTTAGTCCACTATGCCATTTGATAGCCATTTTTGTATAAAATGAAAAGCGCTGCCTCCTTTCCCGCTCCCTGGATTGCACCACGAATCTTTCCTCAACACCGCCATTGGAATCATAATACTATGAACTACCTCAGTTTTGGAGATCGGGAATTGGGAGTCATTGGCCAGCAAATCAACTGCTCCCTGCGCACAGCAGCGCGATGCCCGAAATGGAGGCCAAAAACCTCTGAGACGAGGAGCTCGTAGCTAGTGAGCTAACCAGTTTGGAAACGGGATGTAGCCAATGCTCCAGCGCTCACAGCTCTGAAGCCAATCCCCCAAGCTTCTCCAACAAAGCAACGAAGCAACGGCTCTTTGCAACAACACCATCGGCTGAGAGAAGTTGCAACCGGCATCAGAAATTGCACAAACAAGCATTCTGGACGAGCCTTTGTCTGCCTTCAAGCTGTCGGGACGTCATATTGAGCAAGGAGGATTTGTTGATGACATCCGTGGATGTTGCTTCGTTAGTACTATCAGCTCAAGACCGTCCTGTTTCAATCAATTGCATGCTGTCTTCAGCATACTCACCCCAAACTCCCCGAAAATTTTGAGGCGTAGCGTTAGGCTTAAAAACTATTCACAGCATCAGCAGCAACGAGTGACACGTTTCGTGTTCCGGCCAAGAAATCGTGCGTAGCAGCAGCAACCATTGACACCTGCAACGCTTTCTTCTTTCGGCTGACATCTTGCAGGTATTTTCAGGACAGTGATTTCTCTTTTTTCCGATAGTGATTTCTTGAGAGGCAGTGATTTTCCAGTAAGAATAATTACACAGGCTCTGTCAACAGAGGTCTTGTGTAGAAACTCTGTCTGAGGATTATCATCAGCATAGGGCCTCAAATACTGGGGATTTTGTTGTAGTTCCGCCAATGTCCTCTTTTTGTAAGGTTCTTACAATCTATCAAACTTTTGATCTCAAAGAAAATGTATTTTGAAATTGCACCTTTGATCTCTTCAACTCCACAATAAAGTAATGGCACGATGTAGACTTACGATGCAGAGAGCAAGTTAGATAATTTCAACATGCTTTCTTTTTGTCATCCATGATCCTCCTACAAGCCCCATAGTGATACTGAGGATCAATGCATGTGGAAGCTTACCGTCATGTACTTTGCATGCACGCAATATTTTGGGGTGTTAGTGGCTCACGTTATTCTCTCTAGCTCTATGTTTCAAAAAGTGTTAAAGCTTTATGATTGTGTGTGTGTTGATAGTAGTTGGTTTTCACAATTGATTTTCATGTTGATAAGGAATTCAAAGTAGTGGATACAAGCTGCACGTTTGTTTTCATTCACATGTAGATTTGCTGGACTCAAGATAGTTCTAACTTTATTTATGTTCTTCCTGTAGGTCATCGATTTAGTTCAAAGTGGAAGCTTTGAAGGTGACGACTATTTTATACTTCTTGATTTGGCTGAAGGGCCTAGTCATAAGGCAGTTTCTCATCAACAAATGTGTGTCAATGGATACCATCTACGGACAAAAGATGGAGATATTGGGAAAAAAACACAAAATTGTGGAGTTGCAACATATTTCGATATGCTAAGCCAAAGTAGTATCAAAGATCAAAATCCAACGAAGCTTTATTTGTTTTTTTGGAAAGATTGAGAAGATACTTCAATTGGATTTTGGGTCTTTCACTACCATCTTATTGTATTGTGATTGGTTCAAATCCAATACCAAAGGAAAGAATGCTATAATGAAAATAGATAAGTATGGATTCCAACTAGTCAACACAACAAGGAAAATGAGCTCTTCAAATGTTGATGACCAACCCTTTGTCATGGATGCACATGTACAACAAGTTTTTTATGTGCTTGACCCAAAGGAGCAAAATTGGAGTGTTGTGCTTGATCACATTCCAAGAGCAGAGGCAGATAGGGATTCCATTGTTGATTTCTCTATGTCTAGAGATTTCTCATGCCCATCATCATTTCCACATGATATATTAGATACTTATGATGGACCTAGAGAGGGAGAGGAACCAATTTTAGCTGACTTGGTGAATATTGGAGATGATGGTGATGATGAGGATGTGATCGATGAGGATTAAGCAATCATGTCACTTGGGTGATTTCTTTAAATATTGTTACAATTAGAGAGAGAGCGAGAGAGAGAGAGAGAGAGAGAGGAAGATTTTGTTCATGGATGATCTTGCCTTGTATTTAACTAATGTTTGGCTTGAAATGATACTTGAAAATTTAGGAGAATATTGTATAGACTTGTTGAATATTGAAGATAACAGTGATGATGATAACATAATTGATTAAGATCAATCAATTATGTTAGTTGAGAGTGTTTTGAAACTTTTCAAAGTTGCATCATATAGAATTCATCTATATGTGTGTTGTGACGCCCCACATTGATATTTTTTATTTGGCATTGGTATTGTTTTCTTCTATGTTTGATAAGATTTTGAGTATCAAGTGATAGCCTAGCGGCTCTCACTTATTTCTATTTTCTAAGATATTGTATGGAATTAAGAGGATGAGTGGAATGGATCATTGTAAATACCATAGGTATGAATTATAAATACCTTGGTATGGAGTGAGTTATTTATGTATGGGATATTATGGGGTTTTTAGAAAATAGGAAGAGTGAGTCATATAAAGAGGTGGGCTCATGTCCATGTGCTCCAATAATATAAGAGAGGCCACATGCCAAGCGTGTGGAAGGCATGTGGAGGAGTGTGGAATCAAGAGGAGTTCTTCTAGAATTCCTATGTGGAATAAGGAGGATGTGGACATATGGAAAAGAGAGGGTCCCTATGGGCTCCATGTGGGGAGACTCTTGACTTTCTCGATATTTTAAGAGTCTTGAGTATCTTTAGATGGAACACATGACAAGAGTAGCCAAAAAGGACATGGATGGTGACATACGAGCTTATGTGATTGATGGGGAAAGGAATCTACAGGCAGTAATTGTAAATGGGTGAACGAGGGTGATAAAATCTCTATAAAAGGAGCCCTTCTCTCCCTTGTTCATCATCTCTCCACCATTAGGCCTCATGTTGCTGTAGCTCTAGTCTCCTCAAGCCTCTTCCATGAGCCTTCTCTCCCTCTTGTAGATATTCTCTTATGTAGACTCTTAAGTCCATCTCTCTCTAGTTCATTCTCTCTCTATGAGTAGTCTTGGAGCTTCCACTCCCTCTTATATGTATGAAACCTCTTCTTCTCCCTTGTGTCTGTAGTATTTTGAGTTGCATTGGAGTGGAGTCTCACTCTATTGACAATGAAGATCACTTCGTATTCCCTCTCTTGAGTCTCTCTTCCCTTTTGTTTCTTTCAAAGCCTTAAAAGTTCTTTCTATTCAGCCGCTCATTGCACACACATGGTCCATCTATTTCCCAAGTCACCAAGGAAGTTACTTACCCTATTCTAGGAAAAATCTATGAGTGGTGGATCGTTGATAAAGGTGGAGTCTTGAGGGTGCATCCTCTTGCTCAGGCGATATTAGCATGGGTAGAGGGTAGTTTTCATGACAGTTTGACCCCCTGTTAGTGTTTTGCTCATAACTTTCCACTCGTTAGTTTGATTTTGATGAAACTTATATTAGTGTGAATCTCTCTTTAAGGGCATGTCTCTGTGTTATCAGACCTGTGTTATCAGACCTTGAATCAGATACTACATCAAAAAGTTATGAGTCTCTGTGTTTGACAGTTTGTTTTCATGACAGTTTGACCCCCTGTTAGTGTTTTGCTCATAACTTTTCGCTCGTTAGTCCAATTTTGATGAAACTTATATCAATGTGAAGCTCTCTTTAAGACACATGTCTTTGTGTTATCAGACCTTGAATTAGATACCACAAAAAACCAAGTTATGAGTCTCTATGTTTGACAGTCTGTTTTCATGATAGTTTTTACCCCCGTTTAGTAAACCGCTCATAACTTTCTGGCCGCTTCTTTGTTTCTTACGAAATGTATATTAGCACGAAGCGCATCTTAAGGCGCATATCTATACGTGCTTGAATCTTTGGTATCATGTCTCTAGTGAAACTTATAGGCCTCTGTGTCTAATGATAGTTTGTAGAGTGTTTTGAGCTAAGTGTAAAGGTATCTATGAAGGAGGTGCAATGTTTCCTCGGAACCTACCCATCCGACCCAATCAGCCCCTTGAAACTCCTCGATATATATCAGTTCATGTCACGTTGAGCCACAAGATCTTCTTTCAACAACGTATCGCTCTTCTCTTTGGTGCAAACCAACTTGCTAAGATTATGGCCTCTGCTGATTCTTTCCTTCTACCTATGCTTGAGTACAATATCACTTGGGATGTTACCATCTTCATTCTTATTTAAGGGAGGAAAGTATGGTGTGGTATCTTGGCATAAAAGCTTCTTTTTAATGTCCCTTTCTCAATGATAAATATCTTTGTCACTCAGTTCAAAAGCAGCAGGAAGTGAAGAGGTGCGTGAAGTTTATTACCCCCAACTTTATGTCACAGTGTGCATATGTAGAGAGAGAGAGAGAGAGAGAGAGAGAGAGAGAGAGAGAGAGAGAGAGAGAGAGAGAGAGAGAGAGAGATCTTACTAAATAAATTTCAATTAAATGAATAGATACTACAGTCATGGATAATGTTGCTTGCCATTTGGCAAATGTTTGGGCTGAAAGGATACCAAAAAATTTAGGAAAATATTGTAAGAGAACTAGAAGAGGATCCAGATTTATTAATCAAGATAAAGAGACACTTTCTTCTTTGATAGCCCACTCATCATCATCATCATTAGGATATGAAAATGACCAACAAACTATCATGGAAGGCTATCATTGTCAACATTAACTTAATAATTCAAAGAGTAATGATATATCAAGTATTTAACATTTCATACTTTCTTTATTTGTATTATTATTTGGATTGATTTTGATTGATTTCAATATCTTGACAATATCTTTGTGTGACTTATTTTTCTTAGTTTTGCTATAACTTTTTTCTATAAAAATTTCCAAATAATGTTTGCTATAACTTTTTTCTATATCTTTGTGTGACTTATTTTTCTTAGTTTTGCTATAACTTTTTTCTATAAAAAGTTACATCACCGGTAACCAAAAAAGGAAGAATATTAAAGGATAATGCAATGATAGAAAGAGAAAGATATCTTAGAAGGGCATCTAGAGAGGCCAAGAAAGAAAAATTTATTGAGACGGGACATCGTATTAAGGCGGATGTAAATGAGGAACAAGTTCCTTGTGGAATACACAAAGATTCATATGCTCAGACAATAACTCAAGCCGTCTGTAGGCATATGGAGTGATGGGATATCTCAAGGTGTATGCCTCAGGCACACCTTGGTTTCTATGTGTGAGTGCTAGAGGCATAGTTAGGTGCCCACAAGCACAGTTAGGTGGTGGAGAGCCACATAGGATGATTGAGAGAATCTAGGAGCAGATTGAGAAGATGATTGTGGAGCTCTGAAGTGATCAGTGATGTCAGTAAGCATGTATGAGGTGCCTACTTAAGGACCTCACTCTTCTTCATTCCATAATGCAAGTATTCTGAGTTTGTGTCCACTCTTTCCTTTCCTTTCAGTTTACCAACATGGTATCAGAGCCCTTTGATCCCCCTTGAGCCCATTTCTACCACATCATCATCTTCTTCTTCATCTTCTTCTTCACCATCTCTTCCTCTTCTTCCCAAAGTTTGCTTAAGCTTGTTCTCCTTCGGTTCTCAACCATTTCCCACGTCCTTCCTACTGGAGATCCACCTCGAAGGGGCGAACCCTTGGCTGAAAGGAATCAGAGAAAGCCGCGCTCGTTTCATCGCCATTACACGAATTTCGTCGACTTTTTCTTTTGCGTTTTCTCTCAGCATACTTCATCTTCCTCTAATCCCTTTCAGGGGTAGATTCTCCATGCCTTGGGCTATCTTGTGCTGAAATCTGAGCAGCAATGGCTGCATATTCAAGGAGAAATCAGTGAAAAACCAGTCGACTTTGAAGGGGCAAGCTATGGAGTTCTGACGCGTTTTTGCGCCTTCTCTTCCTAAAGGACCTTCTGTGGTATATCATCTCTCTTTTGCTTTAGAAACCCCCTTTTCCTTTGCTTTGAAGAATAAGCTACAAGCCCTCCAAGTTCAGTCTTTTGGTTTTGATAGTTTTGACAAGTTTTTGAAGATGATGCTACATAAGATGCTATTCTAGCATTTCTGGTTTTTTGAAACTTTCAATAACATCAGTACAAGTGTAGCTTCAGTTGTGCTTTGAATTGCTATACCTGGTTTTGATTGGAAAGTTCTCATTTTAAGCCACCTCTATGAAACATGTAAGAAAAAGCATCATTGATTGAATATTGGTCACTAGCCTTTGCTACATCAAGTGCTTATATTTTGGAAGCCTTTCAGTTATTTTTTGCCTTGTAAGAGAGAAAGACACTGCCCAATATCTGGGTTAGACCCTCTTATGGCTACCCTATTGAATCTAGAGAAGTTCAATGGAAAGGGCTTCCACACATGGCAGATGAAGGTGAAATTTGCATTGATGAGGGAGAACCTCTGGGGACTTGTCAAACCGACTCCAACCGCTTCTTCTACAGCCTCCAATGCTGGAGAATCCTCAACTCTGACACGCCCGGCAAGGGATCCCGCTAGAGAGGAGAAAGCATATGGTATCATTGCTCTTGCTTTAGGAGATGATTATATTCACCACATCTCTGACTTAGAGTCTCCTTCAGAAGCTTGGCAGAAGCTTGACATGATTTTTGGTGCTAGCTCTCACATCTCTAAATTATCACTTAAAATCTCTTTCTTTGAATTGAAGATGGTTAGTGGCACTACTTTGGCAGCTCATGTCAACTACATGCGGAGTCTTATGACTCAATTAGCTTCTATCAACTCTCCTATTACTCCAGATGATGCTATGGCAGTGTTACTTAAGAGTATGCCTGAAGATTATGATCACATAGTTACCACTTTGAAAAATCTTCCTCATCCTAATCTTGAAGGTATTATCTCTGCTCTCCAAGAAGAAGAAAGGAATATGGAGCTCAGGAAAGGCAATGACATTGTTTATGCTGTAAAAGTCTAGAAGGGCAAATTCACCCCTTGCAATCACTGTGGAAAGACAAATCACCTTTCAAAGGACTACTTCAAAATTAATCCATGCAAACACTGTGGCAAGAACAACCATCATGAGAAGTTTTGCAGAGCCAAAGCAAAGATAGAAAATGCAAATCTACTTTCAGTTGATGAGCCTCCACAAGATGAGGCATCCTTTGAAGATTATGCATTTTAAATCATCTCTATGTATGCTCTAGATCTCTCTTTTTATACCAAGGTACTCAGCCTGGATAGTCCTCCAAAATGAATGAAATAAAATTTTGTGTTTTGTGTGTTTTGTAAACACCTCTAGTCACCTTATGATGTAGGCCATGTGTATGTTTTGCTCCATGGTACCTCCTGTAGACATTGTGTGCATGTACATGCAGGGGAGATAACCATTGGAAGGTCTTTTTGTATCCCTTTTGTTTACCTTACACCCATGGGAACCCTTGCTAGCATGAGAACCTAGCCATAGATTTATCCTTGACCACCATGAGATGGCATGAGAAACTATGAGACTAGGTGTATCCTTGACATAGCCTGAGGCATTCCCTTGAGGGGGGGGTTGATGGGATATCTCAAGGTGTATGCCTCAGGCACACCTTGGTTTCTATGTGTGAGTGCTAGAGGCACAGTTAGGTGCCCACAAGCATAGTTAGGTGGTGGAGAGCCACATAGGATGATTGAGAGAATCTAGGAGCAGATTGAGGAGATGATTGTGGAGCTCTGAATTCATCAGTGATGTCAGTAAGCATGTATGAGGTGCCTACTTAAGGACCTCACTCTTCTTCATTCCATAATGCAAGTATTCTGAGTTTGTGTCCACTCTTTCCTTTCCTTTCAGTTTACTAACATGGAGCTCTCATTGCAATCAATTAAAATTGTACCGATCATTCAAAAGAAGATATGTTGATGTAAGGCTTGACTTTTTCTTGATATCTTTTGATGGTCTTACTTTTAAATGTTTAGTATTTAAAATTCTTTTATATTGATAAATACTTTTATGTATATTTAATTGTATTTGCAGGCTCGATATGAATGTAATATCTGTGACAAATGCTGGAAAACTAAAGTCTCAAAAGCATTCAGAGTGAACAAACAGGCTGTATGTGAATTTTTAAAGTATTCTATTGAAAACTTGTTTACTTTAACATTGATTTTGTTGAGTTTTTATTAATGTGTTGTTTGTTATGAGTTGATGCTAGGCTTATAGTGTTTACTTATGGGATGGAGATGATGCACAAAAACCAACATGGCTACCAGATGATGTATGGGAAAGAATAAAGACACTGGTAAATTCAGAGGAATTCAAGGTACACACACACACACACACACACACTTTATTGCAAGTATCATATGTTCTTTCTTTATTCTATTTAAATTAACTACATTTTGGCATTGTTTTTCAAAGATCTAGTGAAAGAAATAAGAGAAATAGGCCCCAAGAAAACGTTACAAATTTAGGTCAAAAGGGTTATGTTGGAATGAAGCAAGAACTTGTAAGTTTAATAGTTTTCTTTCTTTTCATAATTCATGTTTTTGTAGTAGTACTCTTTGATAAATCCACATGTATGACAAATATTTTAAACATGTAGATCTCTAAACTTCAAAGGTCTCCTTCATATCGAGAGGTGTTTTTAGAAGCTCATACCTCCAAAGGATATGGGATGAAAGGAAGAGGAATACTATCTGACTATGCATTGTCTAAAGAGACAATTGGTGTTGTTTCATTAGAGGTACTTCATGTTCTCTTTGTTTTATGAAAAGAAATTATTAATTAATAAAATATAATATCAATTTGATATATTTCATGTTTTTTATTGTGTAGGATCCTAATCTAAATGACAATGGGGATAATAACATTTTTGGTCCAAGACTGGTTGTACCTACTAAAAAGACTACCTGTGGCAAAAAAAGTTTTGCAATCGGTGATTTAGACCAAGTGATACATGAGAAGACTGTTGAGTTGCAAAGAAAGCTTCATGACAAGGATAAGGCTATGGATGCCTTCCAAGAACAACTTAATGATTTGAGGAAAACCATTTCTGCTCTACCTTTGGTAAATTTCATGCCTACTTCGTGATAATTTTCACAAAAAAGATGACTCATGCTCACACAGACACACAAATACACATACACATGCATGCGTGTGTGTACTGTAAATATTGTTTTGAAAAGGTTTAGGGATCTTTGAGTAGAGTAGAAAGCATTCACATGAAGCATTATTAAGTATCATATTTACTTTATTTTAAAAAGGTTCATCAATCAACAATTGGAGTAGAAAAGACAACAACACAAACAAATGACATACATGTTTTCTAAGTAAGTTAAATTTAATTCTTTTTCTTAATTAGTATGACAATGACCATAACATTTTTGGATATTTTTCGTAAAGATATTTTAAACAAATATTCTACTAATGATCTCTTGAATGTATCTTTATAGGTTGATGCTTTTCAAAGGGGACCACGAGTAAAGATCTTACATAAGGACTCAAAAGACATAGTTGGAATAGGGACAATAATTAGTTTGGATCCTTCATTTAGAGTTCATACTATACCAATAGGAGTTGGTTATGTAGTGTTATGGATAAATTTGTCTAAGGAAAAAGGTATTAATATGTGTGTGATTGTATGTGTGGCAATAGTATAATAAAATATGGTGTGCATAGGGCCTAGGGTTGATGTGACAAGGCATGACCATGTGCCACCCTTCCACGTAAGAGGACCCATAAGGTGTGTTGTACATAATCATAGTAGTAATATTATAAAATGTAAGGTGGCATGGCTCCTCCATGTGCCACCCCTCTGTGAAGATTGTGGGAGAGAGGGAAGGAGTCTCACTTGCGGCTTTCTCACATGCACAATGGGGGAATACACACAAAGGTGGAGGCTGAAAACAGTTTTCCTCTTCTTAGTTGTAAAGCCAAAAGAACTCTAGTACAAAGAAATAGAAGAACCCTATATGTGGGTCTCAAACCAAACTCAACTAACTAAGGTGGCATACTAACTGAGCCACAAACTAGAGTAGATAAGGATAGCTGTCATCCAGCTATTATTCGTGGGCGGTGTACCAACCGCATCTCCAGCTAACAGGTCGGTGACATAAATGCACAACAGTCACCCTGGCATATCCCGAGTGGTGGAGCTCGATATCTCAACACTCCCCCCTCGAGCTCAATCCCAATTCCTGCACACCAAGCAGGTCTCTGAACTTGCGCAGCTTCTCTGCGCCCAATGCTTTCGTGAAGATGTCAGCTACCTGATCCTCTGTGCTGACATAAACTAGATCAATGCGACCTAGTAAAACCTTCTCCCGCACATAGTGATAATGCACCTCAATGTGCTTTGTTCTGGCATGAAAGACTGGGTTCTTTGCCAAATGTATACTACTCATGTTGTCACAATAAATGACAACTGGCCCATCTGTAGACTGATGCATATCATAGAGTAGCTTATACAACCAAGCTACCTCACATGCAGCCATTGCTGCACCCCTGTTCTCAGCCTCTGTGCTCGACAAGGCAACTGTAGGCTGTTTCTTGCTGCTCCAAGTGACTGCAGTACTCCCAAAAGAGAACACATATCCACTGGTAGATCGTCTATCAGAAATGCTACCAGCCCAATCAGCATCAGTGTATCCATGCAACTGTATCTGAACCCCAGCCTCATAAAATAGTCCATACTGCAATGTGGACTTCACATACCTGAGTATGCGTCTAGCCGCATCCAAATGCGGTTTCCTTGGAGCCTGCATAAACTGACTTACCAACCCAACAGCATAGCTCAAATCTGGCCTGGTAATAGTCATGTAAATCAAACTTCCTACTATGCGTCTGTACATAGTAGGGTCTTCCAGAAGCTCACCTGCATCTGCGCTCAGCTTCACATTCTGCTCCAAAGGAACTGAAATAGGCTTACAGCCTGTCATCCCATATTTGGACAGCATGTCCAATCCATACTGCCTCTGCAAGAGCTGTATCCCACTTGGTGATCTAATCACCTCAATGCCCAGGAAATAACGCAGCTCTCCCAAATCCTTCATCTCAAACTTCTGCCTCAATAGCATTTTCACATGAAGGATATCTTCATCACTATCACCTGTGATGATCAAATCATCAACATAAATGACCAGCAGCATAATCCCTTTCTCTGTTTTTCTCACATAGAGTGAGAAATCTGCCTTGGAAATCTGAAAGCCAATAGTGACAAGATACTGTCCTATCTTGTCAGACCATGCTCTAGGTGCTTGTTTCAAGCCATACAAGGCTTTCTTCAACCTGCAAACAAACTCAGGATGAGTAGCATGAACATAACCTGCTGGCTGCTCCATAAAGACCTCTTGTTGCAAATCACCATGCAAGAAGGCATTCTTTACATCCATCTGATGTAAAGACCATCCCTTTGATGCAGCCATAGCAATGGCTGCTCTTACGGTTGCCATCCTTGCAACCGGGCTGAAAGTTTCTTCATAATCAATGCCATATGTCTGTGCATACCCCTTGACAACTAATCTTGCCTTGTATCTATTCACAGAACCATCTGCATTGTGCTTGATCTTATAAACCCACTTACAGCCAATTGCATTCTTGCCTTTAGGCAAAGGCACCAATTCCCATGTAGCATTAGCATCCAAGGCATCCATTTCTTCATCCATGGCTTTCTCCCATTTTTCATTTCTCATGGCTTGCTCAAAAGAAGTGGGTTCTGGTTCCTGTATCACTTTGACCATATAGGCATAGTGAATGGCTGTAAATCCATCATATTTCAGCCTATCCATAGGATACCTAACCCTGGTAGACCTGCGCAAAATAGGCTCACTTCTAGGTGCTCTCAAAACATCCCTGGTCTTCCTTACTCCAGGTGTAACAACAGAAGGAATACCCAACTCATCATCAATGCTCTGTTCTGAGCCACTGGATTCACCATCCACATAAGAGTGACCTGCATTCACATCAAACATGGGCTGATCTACCTTCTCTTTTCCTTTTCGTGATACCTGCGTACCATTATCTACATTGCTTTGAGGGGATTCTCCTGATCTCAATCTACCTGTCCATGGCAAAGTATGTGAACCACTGGTAGAGGACACTCCAAGTCCACTGATATTTTGTGATTGCTGCTGTGCATTCTGTGCAGCATTACCATTTTGTGCATCTACATCAATCATCACATTTACTGGTTTATACCAGCTGTTCATCTCATCAAAAACAACATCTCTGCTCACTGTGAACTTACGTGTAGAAGGGTTATAGCATCTATACCCTTTCTGCTGCAGAGAATAACCAATAAAGACGCACTTCTCAGCTTTTGGATCCAACTTGGACCTCAACTCATCTGGCACATGGACATAAGCAATGCAACCAAAAATCTTCAAATGAGAAATATCTGGTTTCCTACCAGTATACATCTCCTTTGGCGTCATGCCATGTATTGCTGCAGTGGGAGTCCTGTTCATTATATAGACTGTTGTAGCAACTGCTTCAGCCCAATAATAATCTGGTAGATCTTTTTCATTTAGCATAGCCCGAGACACCTCTCCAATATGCCTATTTTTTCTTTCTGCAATTCCATTTTGCTGTGGGGTATGACTGCATGAATATTGCTGCTTTATACCATGCTCCTGCAAGAACCTTGCAAACTCATTTGAGAGGTACTCTCCCCCTCCATCTGACCTTAGGCATTTTATTTGCAGGCCTCTTTCTTTTTCAACCATAGCTTTGAAAGCTTTGAAGTGCCCAAACACTTCACTTTTCTTTTTCATAAAATACACCCACAGTTTTCTGCTGAAGTCATCAATAAATGTGACAAAATAGTGATACCCTCCAATAGATGCAGCTTTTGTAGTCCACACATCAGAGTGGATTAATTCCAATGGTTTTTTACTCTCTTGAACATGCCTAGGAAAAGGTTTCCTTGCCTGTTTCCCAAATTGACAGGCTTCACAAATCTTGTGCATTTCTGCAACCTTGAATTTTGGCAATCCTGCAACAATATTTTGGGCTTGCATTGATTTAAGTCGCTGTATATTAACATGACCAATGCGTTTGTGCCAGATATCAATATTTGCAACTACACCGGTCCCATGTGCAAACATTGCTGCACTCAATTCAGGCATGTCTGCATCCAACGTAAACATCCTGCCCTTCTTCTTTCCTTTTGCTATCAAGCGACCATTATTTTTCATATCCTCAACAAAGCATCCATGAGGATTAAATCTGACCTGCAAGCCCTGCTCAACCATCTGACCAACAGAAACCAGGTTCTTGGTGATGTTCGGGACATGAAATACATCAGACAAGTATTTCTTTTTCCCATTCTGCATAGACAAGGAATTTCGCCAATCTGCACAATAGGATGTGCAGTATCATCACCAGTCTCCACAAATCCTGGTTTTCCATTTTTCTTGCATCCTGCATCCATTCAGCGTGTAGACCATTCAAGGTCACAGAAACCAAATCGTCATCATCCACTGGCGACCCAATGGAAGCAAGTGCATCTGCAATTTTCTTCACTTTCATGTGGTAGTCATTTATGCTCAAATTTTCTCTCTGCACATTATGCAACTCCTGTTTGAGTTGCATTTTCCTGGCTTGCGTATTTGTGCTATACATTTTTGCCAAAGTATCCCATGCCTCCTTTGGCGTATTTGCATCCTGAATATGCACAATCATGGAGTCCGAAATACTGATAGACAGCCAGTACATAACTTTCCTGGCTCTCTCATGCCATCCTTTGAATGCCTGCATTTCCTGTTGACTGGGAACATTAGGAAGAACAGGTTCTTCTTCATTTCCTGTAATGAATTCCCAATAGCCTTTTCCCATCAAGAAATTCGTCATTCTAAACTTCCATGCCTGGAAGTTATTCTTGTCAAGCTTTTCAGTGACAATCTGTGAAAGAGAATCAAATGCCATTACAGAACACTACAAAATATTCTGTCATTGCAAAAAACACAGCTTTTGCCTCACACGGGCAGATCTGCAAAACTGACGAAAGTGGTATTTCACCACACAGTCACTTCCTAGTGACGATTTTGCATCAACAGGCAACAGGCATGAATGTGCAACTCCCAATATCTCTGCACACAGGCATACGATGCAATTTCTGCGGCACCTTTCCACCGACTAGCCGCGCGCAGTGGTCGCACAGCAAAAAACAGGGCCTTTTTCTGAGTGCCTGCGAAGAACTTCTGCCTTCAAAACGGGCCCCGAAACGGCCTCAAATCAGAAAAATAAAGTCACTTAGGGCTTTGCCCTTACCCGCAGCATATATTGCGCTCTCGCCACACCGCAAAGGGCATCTCAATCTGAAACAGTGCACTCCTGCACTTCTAGCTGTGCTACCTGCAGAGATTTGCTCCCAAACTCGAAATAGGAAAGCAACACTTGTCCTCTTACCAAGACACCACGAACTTGGCTTGCTTTCTTGAGCTCCTTACCACGAACAAGGCTCTGATACCATGTGAAGATTGTGGGAGAGAGGGAAGGAGTCTCACTTGCGGTTTTCTCACATGCACAATGGGGGAATACACACAAAGGTGGAGGCTGAAAACAGTTTTCCTCTTCTTAGTTGTGAAAGCCAAAAGAACTCTAGTACAAAGAAATAGAAGAACCCTATATGTGGGTCTCAAACCAAACTCAACTAACTAAGGTGGCATACTAACTGAGCCACAAACTAGAGTAGATAAGGATAGCTGTCATCCAGCTATTATTCGTGGGCGGTGTACCAACCGCATCTCCAGCTAACAGGTCGGTGACATAAATGCACAACAGTCACCCTGGCATATCCCGAGTGGAGCTCGATATCTCAACACCCTCCACCTAGGCTGCATTTAGTGAGATATGGCTCAAAGTCCATGGGAGAAGTAATATAAAATAGGTGGAGATGAATATTATATTAGGTTATTCCCTCCATATAGGATAGGCTCATGTGGGGGAGGTATAAAGGGTCCAAGAGAGCAAGTTAAATAATGGGGAAAGTAGGATGAGGTTGACCAAGGGAGTATCATAGACTTGAGATATGGGGCTTGATTTATGTGGAAAAATGAGGCAAAGTGTTGTTGCACACAATTGAGAGTGTGTAACCGCCTAGCCTACATGGGAGACTTTTCCACACACACCATACATGTGGGAGGATGCATTTATTAGGAGAGAACCCTCTCTTGGCTATAAAAGGAGGGGGCTATTCCTTGATGAGACATGCTCATTCTTGTAAAGCCACCTAGCTAGTACTTTGATTTCTCACTTCCCTTCCTTTCAAAATAAAGCATGGTCTTCTTCCCTTGATGTCTCCATCTTTATATTCCTCCTCCTATCATGTACATGCTTCTCTTCCCCCTCTCCCTTTCCCCTTGTGTCATAGTCTCCCTCTTCATTCTCTCCCCTTCTAATTTCTTTTCCCCTCCCATGATAACGTTTCGTCCTCATGTTCTCCTTTCCTCGGTGGCCCTCCAGCATCGCCATGCTTAGCCTCTAGCCTCTGGTCCTAATTTCTTTTTCGGCTAATAGAAATGGTGTGGCTGTTAGGATCGAAATCTCCACGGCTAGTGGTGTAAAACCTGTTACTCCTACAACTGGGTGCGGCTCTACAGCCTCTTTTATGCACAGTTCTCTACTTTTGCACCTCTAAACTGTGTACCTTTCTTATCCCTATGGCTGCAAAACCTCCCTGCTTCTGTACTTTCAATTTGCATGCTCACGATTCCTACATGTATTCTGGCTGGCAAATCTTTTGCTCGTACCAGTTGCATCTGTAGAACTATAACATCTGTGCTCCTTCTGAGTTCCTGCGCGCGCATTTGATTCGCGTGTCTATTGTGTTCACCCGCGTGACAGTTTTCTGCACTCTTGTGTCTTCTGGTCGTGGACAGTTTTCTCGCTTTGCGCGTCTACTGTGTTCACCCGCGTGACAGTTTTCTGGGCTGCTATGTCTTCTGGTCACGGACAGTTTTTCTGAGTTTCTGCAAAATTGTAACAACAGATCCCGCCCCCCCTCTCTCTTCTCTTCTTCTCTCTCTTTCTCTTCTCCTTCTCCTCTGCTCTCCTCTCCTCTCTTTTTATTAAAGAGTAGGTTTTGAACCCAAGACCTCCCCCTTCACAAAAGGGAGACTTATCATTGGCCAACAAGTTGGAAGTGATGAAAATGTAATGATTTTTGTTTATATATTAAAATCTCGGGAACTGTAACTCTCTAACCGTGGGGAGTTTACTCTTACTGTAAAAAGCAAAAGTACTTCATTTCATGTACTCTATTCACATCTCTTGCTAGATCGCCGATTTGGAACTTTTCCAAGTCCACTTCATGGATGCACGCCACACGAGGAGGGTGAATATTTATGTCACTTCTCAATGAGTTTAAGGATTTGGTGCCTGGTACTCCGCTCATTACGGCTACCGATTGGCGAGATCTCTTTCTTGATCTTCATGTCGACCTTCAACGGCTGATTGTCCAGTGCATTGTTTAAGGAGACGATGGGTGGGATGATACATTGTGGTTGGTTCAAGGTGAAGAACTATTGATAAGCTGGGAGAACTTTGATTTTAATTCTACTCATTGTGCGGTGATCGAGCTACTTGCTGCTTCAGAGGTAATTAAAAGGGTGTCCTTCATCGAAGGGTGGGATGCTCCCCAATCTTGGGGGGAGATTTTGGTGCATCTGCTTGTTAATTCCTATGGATAAGCTCGTCTTGAATGGTTTATTCTCAATCTCACTACAAAGGTTTCTAGGCCTCGGCTATGGTTGGTAATGTTTTGACCAAGGAATCCATTTGTACCTAATCAACCTTTTGTGCCTCATTTCGAGCTTCAAGTTGTAATTCTTTTTGGTCTAAAGATAAACTATCAACAAAGGATTGCAAGTTTATTTGGTGCTGAACGTTTGGCTCAAGTGTTGAATTCTTTCCACCCTCTCCTTCTACCTATCTTGGACTACCGAGAAACTTGGGATGTCCAAATTTTAGTGTTGGTGTGATGACATCTTGGATCCTTCAAAATGATGGAGCTTACAAACCTTCGACCAAGGCTGCTGGCGTGGGTGTGAAGCTCACTTCACCGGGTGGTGAGGAGTATTGTTATAGCAAGTTTGCACCTACAAGTACATGCAACCAAGTTGAGTACTCGGCACTCATTTTTGGGCTACAAAAGGCACAAGAGCATCACGTCAAGCAACTTGAAGTGCAAGGGGATTCTCAACTAGTGTGTGAACAAGTTAGTGGAAGGTGGAAGGTGCAGAGCAAAGGCTTGGTTCCACGACATCAACAAGCATTGGAACTTTGCAACCAATTTGAAGAGGTAAAAATTCAGCATATCCCTTGAGCTCGAAATCTAGTTGCTGATTTCTTAGCATATGAAGCTTGTACTTCAATCACGCATGACATGAGTGAAAGCACCACCCAACAAAGCTGTAAGCCACGAAGGAGGGTGATCATTTGTAAGGAATGCAAAGGTTGTGGTCATCATGAAACTAAGTGTTGGACATACTTGATACGAGTTTACCGACTTGGAAAGATCATCAGAAAGGTCCTCAAGGACATTGCTCAAAAGAAGGATGCCAGACTACACACCCCTTGAAGAAATAGCATGGCGACTACAAGAATTGGAAGAAGCTGAAGGTGATGTGCAAGCTCTCCAACTGTTGACATTTGTCATGGCATTCTTGTTTGCCTTGATGAACAACCTCATGTAGCGCTGTGTCTCTAACCCTCACTTGTAAAGATGGATGTGATATCATGAGGGTTGGTCCTTTTAAGATTGTCTATGTGCTATTCTATGTTGAAGATTCTTCCTGTGTAGTATTTCACAATACACCAGTCACACCCTACCCTGCCTATGTGTGCTTTGTGGATGTATCTTCACCCGATTTTTAGTTCAAGCTTCCTCTTTCTATTGTTTGTCCATAGATAAGCCTCATCTTGCCTCTCTCTTTTCCATCTTCCAAGCATGGCTAACATTCCCGTGTTTTGTGGATGGGTGGAAGAAAATCCAAATGAGTATCTTGTGGCCTTCAAGCGCCGTTGTGTTTCTCTCAACTTTCTTACTGAAGACAGATGGCTGTTGGTTCTTCCCACATTTCTAGAGGGTTTGGCTCAAGTGTGGTATGGGAAGCAGGCCGAAGACGTTCGCCAAAACTGGCCAAGGTTGACAGCAGTGATGATTGAGTATTTCGACAAAGAAGAGGAGCCGGAGAATGTGTACCTGCAGGTGGCAAACTTGAAGCAGTCAAGAGGTGAGACGGTGCATCAATATGTGGATCGAGCGGCCGTGCTCCTGGACCGTTTAGTTGCCACACAGGAGGACAATGCTGGATTTCGAGCTAGAATGACTCAACATGTGCTGGGCTACCTTGTAGCAGGAGCAAGTGACGAATTCCGCCTCAAGCTTAAATGGGAGAATCCAAAAACTATGGTGCTAGCACATGAGATTGCTCAAAAGTTTGATAAAGTTCACTCTGACCCTGCTTCAAAGAAGAGGATTGTCCCTCTGCAGCCCCACCGCCTCCACCTCAAATGTATGGTCCTCCCTTAGATGCTTACCCTCAACAAGGTGTATATTCTCACACTCCGCCTTGAAGATTTTCCCAGCCTCGCCCACGAGCCCCCCTCCTTTCTACTCCCCCAGTCCCTCCAGCTAAAGAGGCTCCCCCTGCAACAGAACCTGGAGTCAATGACCTAGCCAAGGCCTTGAATGATCTTCGGTTTGAAATGGTGGGCATCAGAAATCAAGCCAACCGCCCTCCAAGAGACCGTGCTAATGTTGTATGCTACGAGTGCCAACAAAAGGGTCATTATCGCACGGAATGTCCCAATATTCTAAGGGTGAATCTTCTAAGTGAATCAGGCACTGAGGATTCTGACGTAGAGATCCTTGACCTTGGAAAAAGAAGTCGTACCACCTCGGACCCCTCTCCAAACCGTGGACCGGGCCGCCCCAGGAAGAAGGTGTCCTTCTCAGAGTCCTCAGATGCTGAGATGGCAGACCCACCAATAGAGAAGACTAAAAGATCTCGTAGGAGTAAGTGGTCGCCCTCAGATTTTCCCATCGGCTCAGGGCAAGAAGACTATTCAGTCGTTCAGGACCTTGCTCATCATTCTTTGAGCATCTAATAGCATTAAGCCCTAAGGTGAGACATGAGCTGCAGCAAGGGCTCTCAATAAGGAGGAATAAGAAAAAGGGAAAAGTAAGAGAGGTATCTTTTATCTCTGAAGAAATTGATCGACACCCACATACAATGGATGTCATCATAGATAATTGCCATGTCAAAAATGTGTGTGTTGATGGGGGAGCTGCATGTAATATCATGGTGCCCCGAATCATGAAGAAATTGAATTTGAAATGTACAAGGCGTTCCTCCACTCGAATCAAGCTAGCAGATGGTCGACGACTCGCCACCCTGGGAGTCATTGAGGATTTGCCCATCACTGTCAATGGGTTGACCTCCACCGTCAATTTCTATGTAGTGGACATTAAAGATACAGGCATGAGTTACCCAGCCATACTCGGGAGACCATGGTTGAGAAAGAGTGATGCAATCAGCTATTGGAAGACAGGACACATGTCTTTTGGTGCTTCTAAGGAGAAGATCCCGGTGCAACCAGGTGCCACAGAACCAAAAGAAGAAGAGGAGCAAGACAGTGATACTCTCTCATCCTCGGTGTCTGAATCAATGGAAGAATTAGACGGGGGGGAGGAATTCTCAGAGGAGGAAGTTTACATGATGGGGGTGTCTCCGACCCCACCACCTGCAGAAAAGGTAACAGCTAGTCCTCAACAGCTTGAATCTATGCTTTCCCCAGACCTCACTCCAAGTGAGAAAGACGAGTTCCTAGAAATGTTCAAAGATTTCCCTGACCTTTTTGCAACTAGCTACCACCACCTTCACCATGTGACTGCCATAGAACACAAGATAGAGGTGAAGCCTGATGCGAAGCCTGTGGCTCAGAAGTATCGGAGATTAGGGCCCCTATAGACTGATGCTTTGCGCTCAGAGTTGCAGAAACTTGTAGAAGGCTGGGTTTATTGTTCCGGTTCACAATACGGAATGGATTTCACCAGTGGTAGTCACCCCAAAGAAAAACAACAAGTGGCGGGTTGGCATCGATTATAAGAAACTCAATGCAGCCACCAAGAGGGACCATCACCCTCTTCCCTTTCAAGACCTCATTCTTGAGAAGGTAAGTGGTCATGAGATATACACTTTCTGTGATGGTTACTCTGGGTTTTATCAAATCAGAATTGCTGAAGAAGATGTGCTTAAAACCACATTTGCCACACCCTAGGGGACATTTGCATTCAAAGTAATGCCATTTGGCCTCACCAATGCTCTTGCTACCTTTCAAAGATTTATGCAGATGGTGTTTGCTCGTTCTTTGGGGGATTTCTTGGAGGTGTTTTTAGATGATTTTTGTATATTCTCGTCATGTAAGGAGCACGTCATGAAGGTTAGGTTGGCCTTCCAAAGGGTCAATGATGCGAATGGCAATCTCAACCCAGAGAAATGCACCATTGGAGCCACTCAAGGGAGGTTATTGGGACATATTGTCTCATCTGAGGGTGTCAAGCCTGACCCCGAGAAGGTAGAAGCTATCCTCAAGCTCTCCCCCCCAACAACAAAATGTTAGGTATGCTCATTTGTCAATCTAGCAGGATACTATCACCGCTTCATTGATCAATATGCTGCTTTGACATGACCCATGACTATGCTATTAAAAGATGGGGTTGATTTCTCTTGGGATGAGGATTGTGATCATGGATTTGCACAAATCAAGAATGCTTTAGCTTCAAAACCCATTCTATGCAATCCAAATTGGTCAAAGACTTTCCATATCAATCTTGGGTTTGGTGAGCACACTCTGGCAGGTATTCTTCTCCAACAAGGGGAGGATCGGTTCATGTATCCCGTTTGATTTGCTTCTCGACAATTGCTTGACACTGAGCGATGCTATTCAAAGGCTGACAAGCATGCCTTGTCTTTGGTGTTCTACATTGAGAAATTTAGGCATTATGTGGCTAGAAAGTCCTTCATTATACTCACTAGCACTGGTCTTGCAAAGCAAGTTCTTCAATCACCAAACCCCATGGGCCGGTTGGCCAAATGGTTGGCAGTTTTACAAGAATATGATTTTTCTTTCAAAATTGTAAAAGGGGGTTGTTCCAACTTGAAGAATGCTTTGATTAATTTAGAGGAGTGCCTTGATGTAACCCTTGTAGCAGCCATAGAAGTTGGGGATCCATGGTATGGTGGTATCTACAGGTTTCTCACTGCTTTCTCCTTTCCTCCAGAAAGTACTAGCTATGAGAGAAAGAAGATCCGCAGAGATAGTAGGCGCTACACCCTCCTTGATGGGGTGTTGTACTGTTAAGGCATGGATGGGGTACTAAGACGAGCCATTAATGCAGATGAAGTGCCTAAGGTATTGAAGCATTATCATGATGGATTTTGTGGAGGCCACTATGCCAGTGACTATACTGTAAAGAAAATTTTACATGCTGGATACTATTGGCCGACCTTGTTCAAGGATGTCAGTTTGTATTGCAAAACCTGTGAACCATGCCAGTTCTTTGGTAGGAAGGATTTGCGTCTTGGGCAACATCACCCAGTGATGTCCATCCATCCGTTTCAGAAGTGGGGAATAGATTTTGTCGGGCCCTTGCCCATGACTGCCCGCAAAAAGAAGTATCTTTTGGTAGCCACTCAATATGTTACTAAGTGGGCTGAAGCTATCGCCCTCCCCACTGCAAATGGTAAGGCAGTTTCAAATTTCATATTTGAACGTATCTGCACAACGTTTGGGACACCCATGGAAATAGTCTCTGACCATGGGAGTCCATTCTTAAATGGAGCAGTGGAGTTACCCATGGATCGCATGGGTATTGATCATCGCACTTCTAGCATCTATTATCCAGCATCCATGGGTCAAATGGAGCGGACCAA
Source organism: Dipteris shenzhenensis (assembly GCF_047967505.1). NCBI lineage: Eukaryota > Viridiplantae > Streptophyta > Polypodiopsida > Gleicheniales > Dipteridaceae > Dipteris > Dipteris shenzhenensis. The sequence goes on from NC_141616.1 coordinate 6,207,960, forward strand.
TGGCCTCCTTTGTAAAACCATGGAAAAATGGCCACAAGGAATAGGAGCCAGTGGGATCAAAAGGTCACAGAAGTCATGTGGGCTTACAACATCACCCATAAAACGTCTACAGGTCACACTCCTTTTGAGTTGGTATATGGTACTGAGGCCGTTTTACCACTAGAGATCGAGATTCCAGCTTTGAGATTGGCACAAGAACAGAGGATGACAGGAGATGAACATGTAGAGGCCTGGTTGGGTGCAGCTTGAGAAGCTAGATGAAACTCGACGCCTTGCCCTACATCAAACAGAGATCCAAAAGAATCGACAAAGGTCCGCTTGGATGCTAAGATTCACAAGGGATGGGAAAGACATTTTGCTGAGGGGGATGTTGTGCTATTCTTTGATAACAGATTGGACCACAAATGGATAAGAAGTTTCTGCCACTGTGGACCAGTCCATACAAAGTCATCGAGGAACGTAGCAATGGGTCTGTACAAGTTCAGGAGCTACATGAACCATATGGCAAGAAGGTGATCAACAAGCGTTACCTCAAGCCTTTCTTTGTGCGTGATGGACCCAGGCATGGAAATGTTGTGCATTCCCTGCCTAGGGGGGGGAACTGTTATGGATAAATTTGTCTAAGGAAAAAGACATTAATATGTGTGTGTGTTTGTATGTGTGGCAATAGTATAATAAAATATGGTGTGCATAGGGCCCAGGGTTAAGGTGGCAGGGCATGACCATGTGCCACCCTTCCACGTAAGAGGACCCATAAGGTGTGTTGTACATAATCATAGTAGTAATATTATAAAATGTAAGGTGGCATGGCTCCTCCATGTGCCACCCCTCCACCTAGACTACATTTAGTGAGATATGGCTCAAAGTCCATGGGAGAAGTAATATAAAATAGGTGGAGATGGATATTATATTTGGTTATTCCCTCCATATAGGATAGGTTCATGTGGGGGAGGTATAGAAGGTCCAAGAGAGCAAGTTAAATAATGGGGAAAGTAGGATGAGGTGGCAAGATTCCTTGTGCCAACCCTCCACTTGTCCTCCTAGAGGTTTGAACATATTATAAAATTGGGGAGAGACCAAGGGAGTATCATAGACTTGAGATATGGGGCTTGAATTACATGGAAAAATGAGGCAAAGGGTTGTCGCACACAATTGAGAGTGCGTAACCGCCTAGCCCACATGGGAGACTTTTCCACACACACCATACATGTGGGAGGATGCATTTATTAGGAGAGAGCCCTCTCTTGGCTATAAAAGGAGGGGGCTATTCCTTGATGTGACACACTCATTCTTGTAAAGCCACCTAGCTAGTACTTTGATTTCTCCCTTCCCTTCCTTTCAAAATAAAGCATGGTCTTCTTCCCTTGATGTCTCCACCTTTACATTCCTCCTCCCATCATGTACATGCTTCTCTTCCCCCTCTCCCTTTCCCCTTGTGTCATAGTCTCCCTCTTCATTCCCTCCCCTTCTAATTCCTTTTCCCCTCCCATGATAACGTTTCGCCCTCATGTTCTCCTTTCCTCTATGGCCCTCGAGCATCGCCATGCTTAGCCTCTAGCCTCTAGTCCTAATTTCTTTTCTTGCTAATAGTAGCAGTACGAGTTGATGATGCAACCATTAAGGATGCTTGTATATTCAAAGAAAATGATGAGATTCAGACATTGGGTCAAGCCGTAGGCTTGAATGTTGCTTGGAAAACTCTTGATGTAATGTCTTTATAATTTTATATTTTATTTTGTTATGTAAAAATTGAATTATTTATTTCTCAATCAACTATCGAATAATATTTATTATTAAGTAAAATGTGTGTGTTATAAAAGGTAAAAGTTATACTTAGAATTTTAGATGACTTCTTCACACTGTGTAATATGAGTACTGATGCACTTAAGACTTTTGATTAATCTTTCACACTTAGACAATAAATTTCATTCATGGATACCAAGTATTAAATGTAAATTTTAGTCATTTAAGATTCCAATGCCATGTAACTTTTGGCCCATTTTAAAAGATAGTAGTAGTTAAATGTTTTTGCCCATTTTGAATACTATTGTTTATAAAAGAAGAAATGGCAATTATGATTCCATTTCTTTCCATTTGTAACATAATAATCGGCATTTTGTATGTCAATTTAGTTCCATTTTCAAGAACATAAAATCTTGCAAATTTTAAGTCATCTTTTTCCATTTCGAATATAATAAGTGACCATTTTTATGTTAACCTTTGCCATTTCTTTCACAGTTGGTCTCTATTGTAGTGCCATTTCATGCATTCAAAATGGCAAAAATATATGGTACTTTTGGTTGCCATTTTGATTGTGGAAATGCCAAAACTATATGGCACTTTTAGTTGCCATTTCATATGTAAAAATGGCAAAATATACGACACTTTTGGTTGCCATTTCAGACATCAAAATGGCAAAAATATATGGCACTTTAAATTGCCATTTTGCATGTGGAAATGGCAATAATATATGGCACTTTTAGTTGCCATTTCATACATAAAAATGGCAAATGATATATGGCACTTTTGGTTGCCATTTCAGACATCAAAATGGCAAAAATATATGGCACTTTTGGTTGCCATTTCGCATGTGGAAATGGCAATACTAAATGGGACTTTTAGTTTTCATTTCATATGTAAAAATGGAAAAATATATGGCACTTTTGGTTGCCATTTCAGACATCAAAATGGCAAAAATATATGGCACTTTTGGTTGCCATTTTGCATGTGGAAATGGCAATACTATATGGCACTTTTAGTTGCCATTAGTAAGCTCACTAGCATAGTTTATGGCAAATCCAAAACAGTCTCATTGGAATGTAGCCAAAAGATTCTTGAGATACATCAGGGGTGCAAGATAGTTTAAATTAGAATACATAGGAAGTCATCCAAGGTTGCATGAATACTATGACAGTGACTGGCATGGGGATTGGTTTGTATATATTCTACAATTTAAACTAAATCTAGTGTACAATTAGTCAATTTGTGGTGTGCTCTCTCTCTCCTCATCTCCACTTTCCTCCTCTCCCCTCTTCATATTTTGCTAGTGAGTGCTCATACAATATAATTCCAGTTGTGGAAGACTTGGGGCTCCTGAATCTTCATTATGATTGGGATGGCTTCCGTGTTCATGCAGTAGCACTTTAGTCAGATCCCATTGATTTTGTGGTAAATTAGACTCCATCCAATGTTTCTAGAAGCATAGCTCCAATTGGATTCATCGTTTAGACACTATATGGCCCTTGACCTAGATATTTGAGTTTGCCCTTGTGGACTTTGACATTATATAGTAGGACTAGGTCACCTTCCTTAATCTCGTTATCCTTAAGGTATTGTTAAAGCGTGCCTTTCTTCTTTGTTCTCTTGATGTCATGGCATGGTAGGGAGCTAACCTTGTCTCTATATGCTTTTCCAACTGGTGTAATCTTCCTTGAGGGACTCATGGTCCCCCATGCATTCTTGCTATGCTATGCTAGGCTTGGTATTACAAATTCCAATGGGACCATTACTTCAAGGCCGTACACCAATTAAAAAGGTGTAAATCTTGTACTAATCTTTAGTGTGGTTTAATATGCCCATAAGACTGCATTAAGCTTTTCTGCCTAGTCAAATCTCTTGGGCTCCACTATTTTGTGCGAGGACAAAGTATAGTACTTTGTTGGTGGACTCGGCTTGTCCATTGCCTTTGGGATAATAAGATGTGCTTTTTCTATGGATAACCATAAATCCATACAAAAGTTCTTGGATTATCTCATTGACAAAATGTGAGTCTCGATCTGACAGAATTTCATACAACAACTTTACTATGTTTCTGACATCTACTTTTCCTATTGTGTTAGCTTTCAATGAATTAGCTGGTGGACATAATAATGTAGCATGTTTATGTTCTCTTGTGTGGTAGTATTGTTTGAATATGAGAAGATCAGCACAGGTACAACATGTTCTTTACCCTACCATCATTGGACCTCATTTGGTTGGACTCTGTCCTCTTTTGTGAACACTCTAGAAGGACATGGATCATCACTAGCACAAACTCCTGTAATTTGCATCGCCATCTTGCTTTATGCCATGATGACATAATGCTAATTTCAAAAGCAACTAAGAACCTACAAAGGCACCTCGCATTATGCTCTATTGGCTATCTATATCCGCTAGGAGTGCAGACAAGTAGCTTCCATAGATGTGGTTTAGTGATTGCAACTCAAGTGGCAATACGTGGACGTGGTGACTATAGGTTGATCTAGATTGATTGGGGAAGGGACACGTAAATGAATGCGTGTGCCTAATCAACCCTAGGCAAAATGGGATGAGATAAGAGATGATGAATCTGTGAGGTGAATGCAAAAGGACCCATGACAGTCAACCACACTATGGCCACTGCCAAGTGGCAACACACGTATATCTCTCATCGGCCATCTGGTCACAATGTACGACACGCTATTTAGGTAGAAAACAAATCTAGACATCAGGTCAAATCCCTAGCAATTAAACAACTCTCTTTCTTAAGATTTGATGGAAGATCGTATTGTATTAGACTTCTTCACATGTGTTGCTGGAGGCGTGATCTTGATCCTCCTTTTGCCATTGATGAAGTAAAATCTAGCCCATTTTTATTACCTCAACACCTTCCTTCAACTATGGCCATTATTCCACTGCTACCTTGGGGGCTACAAGTCAAAATTCCTACTTGAGTTAGGCTAAGTGTTGGTTTAGCATTAAAAGCTTGCACAAAATGACAAATTTGAGGCAACATCATCGATTGTGCTGATACAGGGTTGGCCATCCATAGGGCAAAAAACAAGAGTCCCAACTCAGCCTTGATGGGATAGCACACCAAGCCTAACTATGTCATTTGAGGAATCCAACAAGGCCATCTAGGGTTTTCTAATTGAATTTTGCAAGCCCTCAAGCAGTCCTGTACCATTGACCATCATGGAAGCACTGTTGACTTATAAAAGGTAGATCATCCTCCTATTGCTTCTCTCTCATATCTTCTGAAGCAAGACTTGTGAGCAAAAAGAGTTAGATGCTCCCTCTCAGTCTTCTAACTTCCCCTTTGTCATCCGATTCTCTTTTCTCTTCCCTCCTTTCTGCATAGGCTGTAGCCTTTGTTGCATTGGTTATAATTCCAGCCCTTATTCTTGCTATTGCATTATCACAATCTCAACACTTGCATTGTCAATTAACACATTTCATCTATCTACAGAGGGAATATCCTTCATCTGTTCGCTGGTTGTTTCCAAGACTTGAGAGTCTTAAAATCCATACTTTTTTTGTGTAACTTGGGTAGATTTGATTTCTTCCACATGGGCTAGGTATTATGATCAGCATGTTTGCTTATCTCATAGCATATAGGAAATTGAAACTTTATCGATGTGGAGAAAGTAGAGCAAGGCATAGTTATTTGAATGCTGATCTTATCTCATAGCATACATGAATTGAAACTTTGTTGATGGAGAAACTTTGTTAACTTGACGTGCCCAATTAGACTAGAAGAAAAGTAGCCAATGTAATTCTGCCTTATTTTTCATGATGATCACTAGGGACAATGGAGTCTAGTACTTTTTGGGCATGATATAGCTGTCCTCTCCCATGAAGACAATTTCAAGGCATCCCACTGAATAAAACTTGGGTGTTACAAACTACATCACCTACTTCAATGCAAAGTCTATGGCCTCTTCACTACTACAACACATACGATTGCACCTACATTCAAGTAACTCTAGAGTAAAGTTATTAGAAACATAGTTGCTTGAGTTAAACAACCCCCACTTAGAAGCTTGGCAGCTAGCAAAATGACAAAGCTCCAGGACTATCACAATTGTCATCAAATCATCAAGCACTTAGATAGTAAAGGATTAAGTAAACATTCCAATGGAATCCTTTTAAAACTTTTAGAGGCTTGAGAGGCTCCCATACACACTTTTGTTTTGAATCCCTTTGATTTAAGAAATGTGACGTAAGTAACCCATCTCGAGGGCGATTATCGTTACGAAATGGAGATGGAGTGCTCAAGCGAGAGGAAAGCTGACGAAGTGGAAAGCTTTGCAAACAAAACCCCATGATTAGTTGGTGAGAGATTGGCATAGGTAGGTAGCACAAGAGGTTTTAATATAAAGATATTTCAATACTATTATTACTTATTCTAAATACTTCAATACTATTATTACTTATTACTTCAACTTTCGTGTGGAAAGAAAAAGGGCATGATTCTTTTGCAAGGTGGGTTTTAGGGCCTTAGGTCCAAACCCAAAGCAAAGAGTAAATTTCCGAGCTTTATTGTGGTGCTTTTCGACAATATATCGTTGCTTTTAGGCTTGTGCATTTAGAATTGTTACTTGCTTTAAGAAATGAAAAGCACGCTCCCTATAAAATGACTAGAAAACCCACTAAGACGAAGGAAGCAGCGATGGCCAAGCTCCTCTGCCTCTGCCTCGTCTTGTTCATGCCGGCTGCAATGGCGCTCAATGCCACCTTCGACAACCGTTATAATGACTTTGGCCTGCAGTTTCAGTGTACCTCGTCGTCGCCCGACGCCCTGGCGCAAGGCCTCAACTGGACTATGACGACTGCCGACGAGATCTCCGTGGATTTTCCGCCCGTCAACTACTCCTGCTCCTTCCAGGGTGACTGTACCGACTGCTCCTATTGGGGTTATACCTGTAGCACTTGCGCCAGGCGCCATGCGATTGACGTGCCCGCTGGCTCCTACCCGGCCGACTCCGACTCCTACGTGGCGTGCACCTTCGCCCCTTATGCCTATGGCCCGTTTTGCCTTCTCCACGACGCCTCTGGTGCGGTATCAGACGTAGAGATCCGAGATCAGCCTCTCCCTACTCCTCCTGCTTCAACACTTGCTCCTCTTTCGGCCAGAAAACTCTTGCGTTGGGCATGAGAATTTTTCATCTCAATGTGGCACATTTTTCTCCTCATGGATAGATTTCGCGGAGCAATATAATACTATGACATTACAAACTAATCTCGGTCTACAATTCATCTCTGTGGTTGCCTTGCTACAATCTCCTTCTACAACTTTGAATCGTGCATCATATTATTCCTCGAATATACCTTAATGATACTCCTAATGTAGATCCATTGGGCTTGCCACATGCTTTTGTACTCGTGGCTCATGAAGAATCTCTAACTCCTATACTAATTTTGGCAAATTAACATTATAGAATTCGACGTGACTAAAGAGGCTCTAACCTAGCCTAGCCTAACCTATCAACACATGACCTACCTAATCTCACCTGACGTAGCAGAGGCAACGCGTTGCAAATTTAGGTTAAGTGAATTTCTAGCTTGGGTTAAACTGATTAATGTTCCAGTGGGGGGAGAGCTAATTAATTTGATCGCCATTAAGAGTTGAGTATATATGAGATAAACTTGCTACATCATTCATCATGAATACGCAGTGGAGATCCCTAGCCACAATGCCATGCGTAGTGGTGCATCTGTGTGTTGTACCATCATACTCTTCAAGATCATACAACCTGTTGACTCTGTGACAACATGGACTTATGTAGAAAGAGAATGTGTTACAACTTCTACATACGACTTCTACATGTAGAAAGAGAATGTGTTAAAACTTTGTGTTACAACTTCTATATACGACTTGTGTTGTTACAACTTCTACATATGACTTCTACATGTAGAAAGAGAATGTGTTACAACTTCTACATACGACTTGTGTTACAACTTCTACATACGACTTCTACATGTAGAAAGAGAATGTGTTACAACTTCTACATACGACTTGTGTTACAACTTCTACATATGACTTCTACATGTAGAAAGAGAATGTGTTACAACTTCTACATACGACTTCTCCATGTAGAGAGAGAATGTGATACAATTCCTACATGCAGAGAGAGAAGCTCTCCAACTTGTGTAAATACCCCATAATGGAATGAAGCCCACACTCTTTGGGGCATTGTGTTGAGTCTACTTTGGTATTCTAAGCATTTGTCTCAAGTGTCCATGCTTCCTTGCACTCCACGTCCAAAAGCATGTCCTAACCTTGCAACTCCTCCTCCCCTCTCCTCCAACCTTGCAACCCATCCTCTCCTCCTCCTCCTCCCTCCTCCTCCTCCTCCTCCCTCCTCTGCCTCCTCCTCTCTCCTCCTCCTCCCTCCTCTTTCTTCTTTCCCCCATGCTCTTACACCTTCTTTCTCTCCCATTCCTATGCTCCCCCTAAACCCTTGTTCCTCATCCCTTAAACTCCATGATCTACGAGGGAGATGAGCTCTCCACCACGTACTCTACCCTGGACCATGGACCCTCCTTCTAACCCTGGAACCTCTTCTAAACTGTGGAACCTCCTTGTAAACTCTGGAACCTCTCTCTAAACCCTGGAACCTCCTTCTAAACCTTGGAACCTCTTCTAAACTCTGGAACCTCTCTCTAAACCTTGGAACTCCTTCTTAACCTAGGAACCTCCTTCTAACCCTGGAACTCGTTCTAACCCTGGAACCTCCTTCTAAGCCGTGCAATCCCCAATGAAGGAGAAAGCCTTCATTACCTCAATCATGATGATACACGTTCCTTTTACACATGCATGCACTTTGTTTGCTTACCACACTTAAGCCTATGTCTCTCACCGAAACACAACTTGAGGTCTTAAGCTATACATATACTACAACCGACAACCTTACTATATCTGTAGGTGACAAAAAGCCTTGGAACCCTGCATAGTGAGAGTATCCAACTCTTCCTATGAAAGCAGTAGGAAAGAGCCAACATTTGGCACCGTTGCCGGGGAGACTAGCATCTCAAGTAAGAGTAAACATACATAGGTATGTGTAGAAAACAAACTACTTCGAACTTTCACGAAAATAACACTCAAGGGCAAGGATTTTTTTCCATTTCTAGCCAAACATATCGACCCCAAGCATCAACCTTGGGTTACTACCTTAAGAAAATTTCTTTATTTCTTAAATAGAAGCCACTTGATAAACAATCAGGCTAGGTAGTGGACACGAATGCGTAGAGCTTGCAATTTCGATCATTTCACCTTTTTGTAGAAGAGCAAACCGAGCTATCTATAACAAGTTACGGCTCTGGAAAAGTTTAGGGTTTAGCCCTAAACCTAAACTCATTTCCTATAAAAACCCACTCCACCCCCTCATTCTTCATCTTTCACATTGTGCCTCGATCCTCTTCTTCATTCTGAGCCCTATGCAAGACACTCCCCCCTCTCCATCGACCACCACCTTACTCATATCCTCACATTGTAAGTAACTTCGAGCCCATGTCGCAACGATAACCTAGCCATCCACCCACCATCCATTGTTCTTCAACAATTCCATTACATCGAGAAAGACTTGGAGAGCGTTCAAGTGACCACCTCTTCCTCCCTTTGGATTTCAGTCTGTCAAGTTTTTTCTCTTCTTTTTTTCCCCCTCCCCCCTCCACCACCCCCTCCATCTCCACCAACCCCTCCCCCTTCCACCACCCCCCCTCCCCCTTTCCCCCATCTCCCCCTTCCCCCCTCCCCCTCCCCCTCCATCTCCACCACCCCCTCCCCCCTCCACCACCCCCCCTCCTCCCCTCCATCTCCATCTCCCCCTCCCCCCTTTCCCCCCTCCATCTCCATCTCCCCCTCCCACACTCCCCCTTCCCCCTTTCCTCCCTCCATCTCCATCTCCCCCTTCCCCCCTCCCTTCTCCCCCTCCATCTCCACCACCCCCTCCCCCCTCCCCCTTTCCCCTCTCCATCTCCATCTCCCCCTCCCCCTCCCATTTCCACCACCCCCTCCCCCCCTCCCCCCTCCATCTCTACCACCACCACCCCCTTCCCCTCCCCCCCTCCATCTCCACCACCCACTCCCCCTTTCTCTCTCTTTCTCCCTCTTTCTCTCTCTTTCTCCCTCTCTTTTTCCCCCGCCCAGTTCCATAAAGACAGACATGAAAGATGTAAGATCTACCTTAGTGAACATGATCAATGGCAAGTAAAATTGAATATATGCCACAAGGATGGACTGCACTATTCGAAGACGAACGTGCAAAGGCCAGGTTGCCAGTTTCCAATACTCAAGCTTTTTTCAAAGCTTAGCCAAAACCCAATCAGTTTGTTGTCGGCGAGTGAGTTCCCACCCCAAAGGGTAACCAAGCTGACGAACAAACTGAGTGGGTGGAATGATATCCCCGGGTCATAATAGACTATGCCAGTCTTTGGAATGCAAAGGGAGCATCTTAGACTTCTGAAAATTAACATGAAGACGAGCTGCCAAACCATAAATAGAGAGGGCCTGCATCAAGGCACCAAGATCATGGGGCGTATTCTTCGGGGTAAAGAAAGAATCATCAGCATAAGCTTGAGCAGTCATGCTGTGATTAGCATCCAATTCCAGGCCATGAAGTGATCCTATGGCCACAAGATGATCAATATATTGCAGCATAGGATGAGTAGTAATGGCATACAATAAAGCTCTTTCTCTCTCTTTCTCCCTCTCTTTCCCTCCCCCTCTCTCTCTTTCTCTCTCTTTCTATCTCTCTATCCCTCCCCCTTTCTCTCTCTCTTTCTTTTCTCTCACTCTCTTTTTCTCTCTTTTGCCATCTCTCTCTCTTTCTCTCTCTCTCTCTCTCTCTCTCTCTTTCTCTCTCTCCACTCTCTCTCTCTCTCTCTCTCTCTCTCTCTCTCTCTCTCACACACACACACACACTCTCTCTCTCTCTCTCTCTCTCTCTCTCTCTCTCATTCTCTCCCCCCCCCCCCCTCTCTCTCTCTCTCTCCCCCCTTAGCCCCCCTCTCTCTACCATCCCCCTCCCTCTTCTCTCTTTCCCCCCTCTCTCTACCACCCTCCCCCTCTCTCTACCATCCCCCTCCCGCTTCTCTCTTTCCCCCCTCTCTCTACCACCCCCCTCCCCCTCTCTACTCTCCCCCCTCCCCCCTGTCACCCTGCAGCAACGATGCACACCGCCTTGCCCCCGTGGTGCTGCCTCGTAGCACCGCCTCGCCTTGCTCCCCCGTAAGCCGCCCTGCCCGCCACCTCGCTCTCCGCCTGCCACCCTACTCCCTGCCCCACCACCCTGCTCCTTGCCCGCCCACCACACCCCCGCCACCCCCCCACCCCACCACCTTGCTCCCTGCCCATGCCCCGCCCCTCGTTCTCCTCCCCTCTTCCCCCTGCTCCCCTCCCCTCTGAGTAAAAACCACCCCCCCACCGCTCCGGACATAGAAACCCCCTGCTCAAAACCCAAACCCCCCCCCTCCCCGCGCCGCCGTCAGGGAAGCCCCCCCAGTCTTTAAAAAAAAAAAAAAAGCTAAACTAAACCTAGGTTAGCTAACTTAACCCTAGGTTAGTTAACTCTAGGTTAGTTAGACTAGGTTAGGTTAGTTTAATTACCCTAGGTTAGTCTAACTATGGTTAGTTTACCTAAGTTAGTTACTAACAGTTAGGTTAGGTTCACTAACCTTCAGTTAGTAATCTAGGTTAGTTAATCTAACTAGATCAACTTGGTTCCAACCCCTCAGTTGGACCTTAAGTCCATTCACACCACCCTTAGTTCCCCTCCCAAAAAGGTCAAATTTACCCTTACTTTAACCCCTCGTAACTCATCCGTTTGGGACCCAAACTGAACCCCGTTTGAACCCAAATTTCCCACACGGAAACACCACACTGCGGGGTATTTTTCTAGCCCATTGTACACCATTTCAACATCCCTAGCACTCGCTCATTTGCGCCCCTATGTGGGCCTCATTTCACACATATTCGCTTATACCTTCACGCCTGACCTGAGAGGCTACAAGATGATCCCGCCCTCCAACTCAGCAAGCTCGAACAAGCTGTTGAGAAGATGTACGCATGTACCTGGGTAAGATGAAAAGATTAATTGCCAAATGTGACCCATGCCCAGATGCAAAGTACCTCACGGCATGGTTCATTGCAGGACTCAGAAAGAAAATCAGAAAGGATATGAAAAAAAAAAGCAGATATGAAATGTTCAGTGCTATTCATGCGGCAGCCATTGATATCAGCGATGGCATGATGGACTCAGACACTAGCAGTGATGACAATAGATCTAATACCCAAGATAAGTACTTCCAAAAAAGCAAATCCAAGTCCATTGCTGAAACATCAAATGAAGATCGCCTAGAGGCCATGACCTTGAAGCTGAAAGAAGATATGATGCAGGCCATGGATCAAAAACTTCACTTGCCTCAGCCGCCAACTCAAACATATCCACGACGAGAAAATGTCTGGTGTCCACACTGCATGGCAAATCATACTGCAAATGAGTGCCCGGTCCTAAGAGCCAGGATCACTGCACAAGCAAATCCATGCCAAGGTTGTGGTGCCATATCTATGTCGTCGGTGGCCATGATGAGAATAGTTGCATCTTCAACATGCACAACAACCCGCCTCGACCTCAACAATACCAAGTGGCACCCATGCCAGTATACAGGCAATCGGCACTTGCACAAGTGCCCCCAGCTCCGAGGCTAAATCCTGTTCCCATTCGGGCACAAGTCCCACAACTACTCAGGAATCCGAATCCACAACCATATCCAAGAGCACCAAATCCAGATCCTCAAGTAGTTCCCATACATCAATTACAAGTCGAGGAAGTAGACTCGCCATTTGAGTATGAAGTAGAGTACCCAATGTACTATGTAGAAGGTGCAGAGGGTCTAATACTTGCTTATGCAAATCAAGTATGCCCCAACACATATCATGCACCAATCAAGTGCTACGGTTGTGGAGAAAATCACCGTATTGCAGAGTGCCCTCATCATGGTAGCCCAGCTCCTTTCTAATCACTTTGTAGAGATTGTGGCATAGGACATGCCTGTATGGATTGTACCATGAAAAATAAGGTCCCAGAACAAAGAGAAATTAAGCCTGACATCCCCATCGGCATCACTGGGGTGGACCATCAAAGTCTGGATCCACCGGCAAGTGTAAAATCACAACCTGTAAATGTAATTACATGCCAACAGAAAGAGGCCACCAAGGACCCTAACATTCCAATCCAACCAAAGCGACTTCTAAGAAAGAAAGCACAAGTGCCTCCACCTCCGCGAAGCAATGAGCAGCCGAGCTCATCCACATCAACTCCCAAGCCTCAAATAAAAGAAGCTCCATACCCTAATGTAGAGGTGGAGAAGGCTCATTTTCAGGCACTTCAACAATGGGTACAAAATGAACAAGCTCAATTTGAGGCTGAGAAACAAGCTCAAGACCCAATCCATGACTTGGCCCCACAAAGTAATGATATTGTACTCGAGCCTCTGTTCCAACAATAGACTCCACAACATAATGTACCACCATGTCAACTTGAAGGAGCCGCACTCTCTAGCATCTTGTGTTGCCCTGTGTCAATTCCCATCGGAATCCTCCTACGGAATTGTCCCAATCTCTGGGAGAGTTTCAAAGGATGGGTTGAACTCGCAAATCCCACTCCACCTATGAACGACATTGAAGATATCCCTATGCGGATGGGTAAGAGAGATGACATATGCCACATTACTGTGCCTTTAATCCACAAGGCATATAATGAAGTCCAAGCCATAGTGGATGGTGGAACAGGTGTAAATGTCCTATCAAAGGATCTCTACGAAGAATGGACTGGGGAACTGATAGACTGACAATCTAGAATCGAGACACTGTAGTCAAGGTGAATGTGGGGACAGGAGCTATTAAACCAATTGTGCCTAGAGTGTTGGATGACACATCTTCAACAACAATCTCAAGCAAATCAGCTCCCTTGCAACAGCATGCCATAGCAGGTGACTCACAAAGCAATGTCAATAACTGGATACAAACATTGGCAACCATCGACAACTGCCATTCATTAGACCCCATCTTCTCACAGATCGATGCTAAGGTGCTACAGGTAGATCCTCCACTCCAACATGAAGAACCAATCGATCTAGAGATGCCATTCTTTATGGCTGACCTCAAGTGGGACAATGAACTTGAAGAAGATACCCATACCAATGATGACTTAGATTTTCCTTGGGACCTTGAAATAGAGGTTGCAAATGCTGAAATTGAAGATCAAATCTTTGATAACGACTTAGCGATTATGTATGCCCTAATGGCAGTCGAGCTCCCAAAAGTTGAATCTCCAAAGGTGAATAACAGCAGAAGATCTCGCAAGAAAGCTAAAGGAGGAAATCACAGAAAAGCCAAGGCCAAGCACTATAATGAATTTGAACAAGTCCAATCAAGGATCGTCGAATTGCACCTTGCAAAGTTAGCTCCCTCAAAATCAGAATCACGGCCTCTTGAATGGTCCCCTGAGGGACTGGAAGGAGTATGCATAGCAAATGAATCCTTACTTGGAAACATCTTACCAATGGAAAAGTTACCCCACATTTTCCAACGTAAGAAGGTTCAAAAGTATAAGCCACATGAGCATATGAAGATCGATCAAGAGAATTCACCAAAAAAAAAAAAAAAAAAAAAAAGAAAGAAAGAAAAAAAAGAGGGTCTCCAAGAGCCAAACAAATTATAATACTATGCCACCCCATACACATGGCATATGTCAGGCTAGTTCAACACCATCAAAGGCTGATCTTCAAGAAGTGTTGGAGTACTTCAAGAATTACACAAGTGGGAGTGTCCCCATAGCAATGCCAAGACCACAAAAAGAAACTGAAGTTCAAGCTGTGCCGCTAGAAACCTTGGACGGAGTCCAATTCAACACAACAATAAATGGGAGCCAATTAAAGCACTACTACTTCAACATGCAAGCCATCCTCGACAATAAAGAAGATTTGGGAAACCAAGTATTCCTTAGTTAGGATTAGATTGTATCATGAGCACTCACCTGCATATGTATGTCTTCGCACATATAGGTAGCATCAATCAATTTTACCTAGGGCTCAGAAGTGATGCCTGAGTTCTAGCTGCCCTATGAAAATCCTAGAAAAAAAAGCATATAGTTAGTCCCTACCTAGCTACTAGGTCACGTGCACTCATACGCTTTTGCGTAGACACATAGATGATTGCATGAATAATTGTACCACACACTTTCATTCCACACTCTCAAAGCAGATCTCTCTCTCTCTCTCTCTCTCTCACACATAGAAAGGTCATACCGGCATGCCAATCAATCTAATGATCAATGGTACACTACATGCACATGGATGCAGGTTTAGAAAAGATGCCGCCACTAAAGAGGATACGTAGAAAGAGCCCACTGCCTCAACCATGAGACCCCCCTCAAGAGTTCACAGCCATCTACATCCTCTCAACCACGGCGACCACAGGCATTCGTGGTCCACAACGATAGCTCCGAAGAGGATTCAGTGCATGACCAAGTAGAACAAGTGCCATCCCAGTCACCACCGGCCTACACAGCCATTGATGGGGCCCAGTCACTGGAACTTGTGGCCACCCACATCGACTTATGCTCTTTCCCAGGAAGCAGCATCTTACTTAGAGCAATGAGGTCTAGGCAGTTTGCATGAGACCCTCAAATCCTTAGAGGACAGTCCTGCCATGACCACATACATCAAGGACTTTGTCCATTCTTACTACTCCAGCAAACGGTTGGTAAGTACGGTACAATCACTCTACAATAGAGCCCACTCAATATTATCCTCGATAGTATAGTCATTCAAAGGGCTTTCTCACTGCCAACAAAAAGTGGCAAATACCCTAAAAGGCCTACTGATGCAAGGTTTCTCGAAGTTTAACCTCTCCTCACCAAGGGCACACTGATCCATAGAGACGGCATTTTGCTTCGCACAATCCTTGACCATCGCCTCAAGGAAGCAGCACAATTCCTATCCACAATCCTGCGGGTGAAGTGTGACAAGAATCGCTCCCTTCCACTCCACACATTTGTTTTGCTAAGTAGGAAGCTAAAACAAGACTGGGTCCACCACTTCGTCATCTTCTTTACAAAGAAACTTGATGATTCTTCAAGCCAAACATGTAAAATTCCACACTTATTGGCTATAATCATAAAAAAAGAACTACAAGAAAGAGAAATGACTCTGGCCCATAGTCACCAAAACCAATTGAGAAGTTGGACATACCCTTCTCACCAGTATGGGTGCCGTCACCATCTTCTTCAACTATCACATTAATAAGTGCAGATGCCTTAGCAAAAATACCTATTCTGGAGGTCGGGATTGCAGAATTGCCCCACAAGATGCTATAGCTCGGTGCACAACTGCAACCAATATGTCTCCACCAACAGCAGCAACCAGAGCTCGAGACAAGATTGGCACCCCCAAACCTAAGGCTACATCAGCACTCGAATTGCCCATTGATGCCATGCCAGTCGATGAGCCACAAGGGGAGCTAGTGCCAAATCAACAATATGACTATTGTACACAAGGGACTGAAATGCCATTGGAACAACCTCCCTCAAGTACTACAGAATCATCGAGATGGTTACATGGGCACTGCTTGTATCAACAATATTGCTAGACCTCATCATCGTCTGTCATTCTCCAACATCAAGCTAGCCAAATGATCCAAATGTCAGAACTATTCACTAGCTTGGCCAAGGAAGAATATGCAAGAGAATTGGAAAGGCAGATTGCATCAGAAATCGAAGACCAATTCCAGGCAATTGCCATAGAGGTCAAGGCACTTCGGGCACAGATAGATGAGAAGGAGGTAGAAGAAGTGCGCATGAACCAAGCTCTCTAAGCTCAAAAGAAGGCAGTAAGGGATGTGACCTCCAGCCTCCACCAAAGTCAAACACAGCTGATTGTGCCAGTAGAAGCAATGGCAATCCTATAGACCTACTATAACTCCTTGACATCCGCACATGCACAACAGACGGAGGTAGTGGCACAAGCTTGACTCACTCTAATTCACAAAGAACAAGAGCTCCAAGATTGCAAAGACAAGCTTGAAGACATGAAACAATCTTTGGCAGTATAAGATCACCTCAATGCATGCATGCTTATCCAATGGAAGCAACTCCAAATCAGGATCATATCTGCTCATCCAACAATCAAATGGGAATGTTCCATCGGGACTAAAACCCTACACATAATTTGCCAAGACTAGAAAGAGAATGTGTTACAACTTTGTGTTATACCTTCTACATAGGACTTGTGTTACAACTTCTACATACGACTTCTACATGTAGAAAGAGAATGAATGTGTTACAACTTCTACATACGACTTCTACATGTAGAAAGAGAATGTGTTACAACTTTGTGTTACAACTTCTACATATGACTTGTGTTACAACTTCTACATACGACTTCTACATGTAGAAAGAGAATGTGTTACAACTTCTACGTATGACTTCTACATGTAGAAAGAGAATGTGTTACAACTTTGTGTTACTTCTACATACGACATCTACATGTAGAGAGAGAATGTGTTACAATTCCTACATGCAGAGAGAGAAGCTCTTCAACTTGTATAAGTACCCCATAATGGAATGAAGCCCACACTCTTTGGGGCATTATGTTGGGTCTACTTTGGTATTCCAAGCATTTGTCTCAAGTGTCCATGCTTCCTTGCACTCCACGTCCAAAAGCATGTCCTAACCTTGCAACCCATTCTCTCCCTCTCCTCCTCCCTCCTCCTCCTCCCTCCTCCTCCTTCTCCTCCCTCCTCCATGTCCTCCTCTCTCCTCATCCTCCCTCCTCCTCCTCCCTCCTCTCTCTTCTTTCCCCCATGCTCTTACACCTTCTTTCTCTCCCACTCCTATGCTCCCCCTAAACCCTTTGTTCCTCATCCCTTAAACTCCATGATCTATGAGGGAGACGAGTTCTCCACCATGTACTCTACGCTGAACGTTGGATCCTCCTTCTAACCCTGGAACCTCTTCTAAACTCTGGAACCTCTCTCTAAACTCTGGAACCTCCTTCTAAACTGTGGAACCTCTCTCTAAACCCTAGAACCTCCTTCTAAACCTTGGAACCTCTTCTAAACTATGGAACCTCTCTCTAAACCTTCAAACTCCTTCTAAACCCTGGAACCTCCTTCTAACCCTGGAACTCCTTCGAACCCTAGAGCCTCCTTCTAAACC
This sequence comes from Dipteris shenzhenensis, assembly GCF_047967505.1. Classification (NCBI taxonomy): domain Eukaryota; kingdom Viridiplantae; phylum Streptophyta; class Polypodiopsida; order Gleicheniales; family Dipteridaceae; genus Dipteris; species Dipteris shenzhenensis. The sequence continues at coordinate 6,225,917 of NC_141616.1, forward strand.
CTGCAACCCCCAATGAAGGCAAAAGCCTTCATTACCTCAATCATGATGATACATGTTCCATTTACACATGCATGCACTTTGTTTGCTTACCACACTTAAGCCTACATCTCTCACCGGAACACGACTTGAGGTCCTAAGCTACACATATACTATAACCGACAACCCCACTATATCTGTAGGTGACAAAAAGCCTCAGAACCCTGACTACTACATGCGACTTCTACATGTAGAAAGAGAATGTGTTACAACTTTTACATACAACTTCTACATGTAGAAAGAGAATCTGTTACAACTTTGTGACAAAAAGCCTCGAAACCTGCATAGTGAGATTACGCAGCTCTTCCTACAAAAGTAGTAGGAAAAAGCCAACATTGTGTTGAGTCTACTTTGATATTCCAAGCATTTGTCTCAAGTGTCCATGCTTCCTTTCACTCCACATCCAAAAGCATGTCCTAACCTTGCAACAACTCCTCCCCTCTCCTCCAACCTTGTAGTACCAAATGTTGGCTCTTTCCTACTACTTTCGTAGGAAGAGCTGGGTATTCTTAGTATGTAGGGTTCCAAGGCTTTTTGTCACCTATAGATATAGTGGGGTTGTCGGTTGTAGTATATGTGTAGCTTAGGACCTCGAGTCATGTTCCAGTGAGAGACGTAGGCTTAAGTGTGGTAAGCAAACAAAGTGCATGCATGTATAAAAGGAACTTGTATCATCATGATTGAGGTAATGAAGGCTTTCGCCTTCATTGGGGGTTGCAGGGTTTAGAAGGAGGTTCTAGGGTTAGAAGGAGTTCCAGGGTTAGAAGGAGGTTCGAGGGTTTAGAAGGAGTTCCAAGGTTTAGAGAGAGGTTCCAGAGTTTAGAAGAGGTTCCAAGGTTTAGAAGGAGGTTCCAGGGTTTAGAGAGAGGTTCCAGAGTTTAGGAGGTTCCAGAGCTTCGAGCAAGGTTCTAGAGTTTAGAAGAGGTTCTAGGGTTAGAAGGAGGATCCAAGGTTCAGTGTAGAGTACATAGTGGAGAACTCGTCTCCCTCATAGATCATGGAGTTTAAGGGATGAGGAACAAAGGGTTGAGCGGGAGCATAGGAGTGGGAGAGAAAGAAGGTGTAAGAGCATGGGGTAAAGAAGAGAGAGGAGCGAGGAGGAGGACGGAGGAGGAGGAGAGAGGAGGAGGTGGAGGAGGGAGGAGGAGGAGGAGGAGCGAGGAGGAGGAGGGAGGAGGAGAGGGAGAGAATGGGTTGCAAGGTCGAAGGAGAGGGGAGGAGGAGTTGCAAGGTTAGGACATGCTTTTGGACATGGAGTGCAAGGAAGCATGGACACTTGAGACAAATGCTTGGAATACCAAAGTAGACTCAACACAATGCCCCAAAGAGTGTGGGCTTTATTCCATTATGGGGTATTTATACAAGTTGGAGAGCTTCTCTCTCTGCATGTAGGAATTGTAACACATTCTCTCTCTACATGTAGAAGTTGTAACACAAAGTTGTAACACATTCTCTTTCTACATGTAGAAGGCATATGTAGAAGTTGTAACACATTCTCTTTATATGAAGTCCATATTGCATCCCATCATTATATCCATGATGCACCGAGATTGTATGTGAATGTTGGTATTATAGCACACAATTGCCCAAACCATGATTGGACATTACCAATGAGGGATTCAACCCAAATCAATGCATCAGACTCCCATTCTCAAAGTCGACAAGCACATGAGTCTAGGCATCATCTTCTAACATCCTCTTGATGTCCTCCATAACCTTGGCCTTCAAATTATGCAATCTTTTTAGCTCTTTTTTGTGGCCTCCATCTCTCTCTTGTGCATACTATTTATCTACTCTAGCAATAATCGATGTTAAATCATTTGGTTAACAAGCTTATGTTGTGCCTTTGTAAAGTTAGCATGCTTGCATTTTAGAGCTAGCATAACCTTCCCTCTCATAGTAAAACTAAGTACAAGTTTGCAAATCACATACAATATCTAAATATACAAAATCCATGTCTTAGTGCAACTTGTGATGTACAACATATAGTGCATGATATAGAGCACATGTTTCCAAAAAAAAAAGCCATCTCTCTCTTTGAGAGAGTCCAAGACATGAGCTCAGGAGTAGTCCCATCTAGCCCCACTGCCTTGTGGGCATAGGGACCAGGAACCATTCCCTCAACTAGTCCTTGGGTGGGGCACATGGGCAGCTTTCAAATACCTCATAGATGTCATGGCTAGAAGAAAATTACAACACTCAGGAGTAGTCCCATCTAGCCCCATTGCCTTGTGGGCATAGGGACCAGGAACCATTCCCTTGACTTGTCCTTGGGTGGGGCACATGGGCAGCTTTCAAATATCTCATAGATGTCATGGCTAGAAGAAAATTACAACAATGCAAGGTTGAAGGCCTTATATGCAAGGATTGAAGATCCCTAGTATGTTTCAAGAAGCACAAGAACTTATGAAGCTTGAATATAGCATCTATGATGAAGATGATTCTTTCTCTCTCTCTCTCTCTCTCTCTCTCTCTCTCTTACTTACTTCTATGCCTTGGAATATCTGCTCCAAAATGTCCACACAGACCTACATATGCACCTTGGATGCTATCGCCATGTTCCAAGCCTCCTGATCTCCTCCAAACTACTTCGACCAGTCCATACTTGCACATGTCTACTCTGTATAGGATCTCTCCACCAAGAGCTCCAGTTATGGCCATGTATTCTTCTAATTATACTACGGTCTATCCACATGGCAACCTACATGCTGCCCATGTGGCAACCCCTTTTCTTTTGTTTTCTTTATTTGTATGCTGCCCACATGACAACCAATGTGTTGTCCATCTGGTAGCTCTATGTTCCACCTAAGATCAACCCTTGTGGCATCCTAAATCAATGCTAACATGTAACATACACAAGTATAACTCCCCTTTGCTTTGAAGGCTCACAAATGGGGAGGTCACCACACACAATCCAACAAGACCTACTACAACAAGCCAAGTTGGCATTCTCATCAGTTATCTAATAGACTAGGTCAGCAAGCCTTTGAGGCCATGATGAGTAGATTTGGAGCGAGTGAAAAGACTAGCTTCTCTCTTATAATATGATCCCATGGGGGCATTTCTATACTTTCAAATATGCCACTAAGATCACGTAGTTGTACCCTAGAGCAAAAAAGAAACATGATCAACTGATCGATAGCAATGTTGAGGGAGAGAATGTACCACAAGGTGACAGATTAAGGAGAGAAAGAAAAGCTATTGTATTTTCACCTCTATTATAGTTTTGTTTTGGGCTACCAGCCAATCGCCATGCTGATAAAGAGTCTCTCCTCAATGGCTTGCACAAACAAAGAACCAATCAATCAAAAGAAATTATCTTGATAGAAGATAAATGGTGAAATTGTGATCGATAAATGAGAGAGAACATAGGACCTCATACCTTAAGACTCCATGATGTCAGTAGCTAGGCTAAATAGGAAAGCATAGAAACAGCAATCATAGAGACTCAAACACAATGAAGATCCTTCCAAATTCAAAACAACAACAACAAAAATGAAACACTCTTTTCCTAGAAGCACTTAGATGAGAAGAGATGTGCATGCTCAAATTGTCATTGCATCATTACCATCCAGTTTGCACTATATGCTCAAAGGCCAATCTTCTAGTTCAACATTATCCCAATTTTGATAGGCACTGTGACATGAAGTTGGGGGTAATAAACTTCACACACCTCTTCACTTCTTACTGATTTTGAACTGAGTGACAAAGATATTTATCATTGAGAAAGGGACATTAAAAAGAAGCTTTTATGCTAAGATACCACACCATACTTTCCTCCCTTAGATGAGAATGAAGATGGTAAAATCCCAAGTGATGTTGTACTCAAGCATAGGGACAAGGAAAGGATCAGCAGAGGCCATAATCTCAATAAGCCGGTCTGCACCAGAGAGAAGAGTGATACGTTATTAAAAGAAGATCTTGCGGCTCAACATGACATGAACTGATATATATCAAGGAGCTTGAAGGGGCTGATTGGGTCGGATGGGTAGGTTTTGAGGAAACATTGCACCTTCTTCATAGATACCTTTACAATTAGTTGAAAACACTTTGCAAACTGTCATTAGATACAGAGGCCTATAACTTTCAATAGAGACATGATATCAAAGATTCAAACACATATCGAGATGTGCCTTGAGATGCTCTTCACGGTGATATATGCATCGTAAGAAACAAAGAAGCAGCCAAAAATTATGGGTGGTTTACTAGACGGGGGTAAAAACTATCATGAAAATAGATTGTTAGACGTAGAGACTCATAACTTTTTACTATAATATTTGATTCAAGGTCTAATCACATAGAGACATGTGCCTTGAAGAGAGCTTCATGCTGATATATGTTTCATAAGAAACAAAGAAGCGGCCAAAAAGTTATGGGCAGTTTACTAGACAGGGGTAAAAACTATTATGAAAATAGACTATCAGACATAGAGACTCAACTTTTTTTCTATAATATATGATTCAAGGTCTAATCACGTAGACATGCGCCTTAAAGAAAGCTTCACACTAACATAAGGTTCATCAAAATTAGACTATCGAGTAGAAAGTGATGAGCAAAACAATGGGGTCAAACTATCATAAAAACTGCCCTCCACTCAAAAACTGCCCTCCACCCATGCTAATTATGCCTGAGCAGGATGCTCCCTCAAGACTCCACCTTTATCAATGATCCACCACTCATAGATTTTGCCTAGAAGAGGGTAAGTAACTCCCTTGGTGGCTTGGGAAATGGATGGACCATGTGTGTGCAATGAGTGGCCGAATAGAAAGAACTTTTAAGGCTTTGAAAGAAAGAAAGGGGAAGAGAAACTCAAGAGAGGGAATATGAAGTGATCTTCATGTCAATAAAGTGAGACTCCACTCTAATACAACTCAAAATACTATAAACACAAGGGAGAAGAAGAGGTTTCATACGTACAAGAGGGAGCGGAAGCTCCAAGACTACTCATAGAGAGAGAATGAGCTAGAGAGAGATGAACTCAAGAGTCTACATAAGAGAATATCTATAGGAGGGAGAGAAGGCTCATGGAAGAGGCTTGAGGAGACTAGAGCTACAACAACATGAGGCCTAATGGTGGAAGAGATGATGAACAAGGGAGAGGAGGGCTCCTTTTATAGAGATTTTATCACCCTCCTTCACCCATTTAAAACTGCTGCTTGTAGATTCTTTTCCCCATCAATCACATAAGCCTGTATGTCACCATCCATGTCCTTTTTGACTACTCTTGCCATGTGTCCCATCAAAAGATGCTCAAGACTCTTAAAATATTGAGAAAGTCAAGAGTCTCCCCACATGGAGTCCATAGGGGCCCTCTCTTTTCTATATGTCCACATCCTCCTTATTCCACATAGGAATTCTAGAAGGATTCCTCTTGACTCCACGCTCCTCCACATGCCTTCCACACACTTGGCATGTGGCCTCTCTTATATTATTGGAATACATGGACATGAGCCCACCTCTTTATATGACTCACTCTTCCTATTTTCTAAAAACCCCATAATATCCAATACACAAATAACTCTCACCCCATACCAAGGTATTTATCAAACACCTATTTCATTAATTTTGGACTAGTGCACTGTCCAAATTTGTTTTGTGAGATAATTTTGGATAAAGCATTTAAAAAAAAGAGGCTCTTATAAAACAAAACTTTGAGTAAAAAAGTAAGATTTTAAAAAATCAAATTAGAAAAAATGACGTGACATGTTATTAAAACTAGAGTACATTAAAAAAAGAGGACTTCATGTTGTTGAAAGAGACAAAAAAGTAAGATTTTAAAAAATCAAATTAGAAAAAAAACTAGAGTACATTTAAAAAACTAGAGTACATTTAAAAAAAAGCATGACACATTTGTACAAGAAGTAGATCATATAACTCAAAGCCATATGGTGTTAAAAAACACCTTCCATTAGCTCAGCCTAGAAGATGTCGTGATAACATGTAATCTGT